>NW_020291171.1:0-230912 GCF_003184625.1 Aspergillus neoniger CBS 115656 | reverse complement strand
AAAAAAAAAAAAAAAAAAAAAACAAGGGCCAAGAGACAAAGCAAAAGGAAAGACAGAGAAAGAGAAAAGAAAAAAAAAAAAATAATCATTCATAAGGGAAAGGGAACCCCCCTCCCTCGTCAATGGCTACCTCTCCACCCTCTTCTTCTCCGTCCGCCTCATTCTCCTCGCCTTCCCTGTATCCTTCCTCACACAGTTCCTGTCACTCTCCGCCATTGCTCAGCAGTAAGTCTCAAGTCTCCTCTCCTCTCCTCTCCTTCTCCATCTGCAATCAACCAGTTCATCTTCCTTCCCCCCTCCATTAAACCTTCCGTCCAACCATGCCTCGTTGCCTTCCCCACTCCTCTCAGGCAGATCTCACCCAGTCCTCCTCCCAACGTCAACATCCTGATTGGCCCCTCTGCATTCTTCTTACTTTTTAGTCTTCATTGCCTGGTCAAAGTCTTGCTTTGCTGTTGCGTTTCAGTTGTTGGCACTGCACCAAAAAAACTGATCCCCACCTGACACGTGTGGCATCTACCTCTGCACATTCCCAATGATTCATGCTGATCGCGTGCTGCCTCTAGCCAATCTCTCTTCCTCCTCCTGGTCGCCCTCCTATCGGCCGTCCAGCTTCTGTGCCCGAGACCAGTTAGAAAGTCTCATTGCCAGACACGGTCACCCCACCCGCGTTTCGTTGTCATCGCTCCAGGAGTTAACCGCAACCTCATCTACATATAATCCTCCTTCCCCCGACTCGTCGAGCTCAGACACAACAGACTCCCTCGAGACCCTCACTCTCACTCAGTCAACCTCCCGGCCTATTCCCATCCCCAAGCCGTCTCCCTCCCTCCGCGATAAAGACTTTCCCGTCACCCCTCTAACAGGGCGTTTTGATAAAGGCTATTATTTTGCCCATCGTGACCACACCCCCGAGGGGCAGCGAGAAAGGGAATTCCATCGCAAGACCAGTCGATCTGGTCATCACCACCCTCATCGTTCACCCTCGTCCAGAATGCGTTCTGACAGCTCAACTTTCTACCCGTCCGCCATCTCCCCCGCCATGTCTCCAGCTGGACGTCCCTCCTCCCCGCAGCCCTCTCGCTCGCAGGGACAAAGCACCTCCAAGTCCATGCCTGCCTTCCACTTAGGAAGCTTGCCACGATTCCATCCTGCAGTCTATCAGTCTTCCGGCAGCACTCAGGCACAGCCGTCTTCACCACGCCAGCCTCGACAGCATGGGTATCGCACGTCTTCTGGCTCCCGTGATGGAATGTGGCAGTATCGAGACTTTGTGGATGGGGCTGCCCTGCCCAAGACTCCTGGAACCTTATCGCCGGGCCCATCCGCTCCGCGACTAGACCCTCTTCGCAGCCCTGGCCCGGTAACCCCGCTGGCGCTGGAAGAGGCCAGTGGTTATCTGACCTCGGGCCCCTCTAGCTCCTCCGACTTCTCCTCTCGAGAACACTCTGGGCCGGCCCCAGACATGGTGGACAGGCTAATCGCTCGGGAGACCGAACGCAACCGACAGAAAGCCATGAAGCCCCTCAAAGGCTTCTAGAGCTGTCGTCCAGCCGTCCATCCATCCATCCACAGCGGCAACCGTCCTCTTGCATCTGGTTGTCAGCACAGTTATGTACTAGGGCATGACTCAGACCTCGGACTTCGGACTCCGGGTCACATGGAGTGCCATCGGTGGCCTGCAGGACAGCATCGATTATGTGCTTGATGCATGATATGATTCGACTCTCTTTCGAGGCCATTCGTGCCGATTTTTTTTTTTTTTTTTCCTTTCACATTTCTATAAAACCACATCTATGTATTATGAAATTATGCAACTATACCCCGCAGCTGATCCGTGGGCTTTCCCCGGGTATTTGTATTTCCTGTCCTGTTCTGCTATTCTTCCCACTGGGGTCGACGCTCCCTTGTTTCCAGAACTGTGTATTGCGCCTTTTTATTTCTTACGACACTGTGTTATTTCGGGCATTGTATCATCATGGATTGAACAGAAACAGCCTGTCATCCTTGAGGTGGGACTGGAATGCGACGTTTCGCTCAGATTGTTATATACTAAGAAGTCGATTAAAGAAAGCGACAAGCAGTATAGAAGAAGAGAGAGGTGTTTCATTGCTAGTTGCGAAATAGGCAATGAACTTACTGGGTTCGATCAACCTTCAGAAAAAGCGATAGAACACAACACATGGTTGATGTCGCACTGACCTGCCGACTGCTCATTAATTGCAATTGTAGATGATTACTGCATATCTAGTGACCACTACTTTGTACTACTAGTCTAGTACTCCATCTTTTGTACTAGTCGCAATGGATTGGAGCGCCGTGAGTGGCTCCCCCAACTCATTTGCCCCCCGATCGGCCGCCTATCCGGTCGGAGCTGGGCTGCTGCTCCCCGAACCGCCGGGTTTTGCGGGGCGCATCATCTTCTTGCTCTGCTTGTTCCTCTTCCCCCGTCTTTCGCCTTTTACTCCGCTGGGGCATCTTTTTCTCTCCTACAACTGCCCATCATCTACATGCCCCGAGAACTATTCCCCTTATTCCCTATCATTGTTAGAAGTGGTGGCTCTCAACCATCAATGGACCTCTTGTGCGCTCGTTAATCCCGCCCATTGCTTTGTCCGATAGCGGACCCCGACAGACCACGAATTTTTGATCCTCGGTCCAACGCAGCCGAATTCCAATTGACACTCCCACTCAGTCTTAATAAGGGGGGGAGAAACATACCGGCTTTTGCGACATACGAGCACTGCCACTGTCGATAATGTCGTCGACGTCCGCACCGCTGCCGACTGCCACAACATCCGGGATACCAGAGCAACGTTCTTCCGGAAATATGACCGAGGCCGACACACCAAAGCACAGTCCGCCAAAGCCCCAAAGCTCTAAGCATGACTATAAAGGCTTTGTAGCAGGGGTCTTCTCCGGAATTGCCAAATTAAGTGGTATGTTCTTGCCAGCGCCGGGCATAGTCCGCGAGCTTTCGTCTCGTCTTGAAGTGACCATCGCTAACAATTTCTGATTCATAGTTGGCCATCCGTACGTGATCACGCACCTACTACCTCTTCTCTACCACTTATACTACCTCTCTATGGACAACCCCCTATAATGACACAAATTAACCATGGATGGATTTCGCAGGTTCGACACCATTAAGGTGCGCTTACAGACGAGCCATGATGGGCATTTCCGGGGTCCGTTGGACTGCGTGCTACAAACAGTCCGCAAGGAGGGTGTTAGTGGGTTGTATAAGGGAGCCACTCCGCCGCTGGTCGGTTGGATGGTCATGGACTCTGTGTGAGTAGCTTTGCCCGACGGCTGGAAAAGGTCCATAAAGACACAGAAGGACTGATCGGTCAAACACAGCATGCTGGGTTCGTTAACCTTGTATCGCCGACTGTTACTGGAAAACGTGTTTTCAAAACCAGAAATTCGTGCAAGCATGCCGTTCATTGGCAGGCAGACAGATCTTCACACGCTCCCTAGCTTCGGTCATGGTATTGCAGGCATCATGGCTGGAACGACGGTCAGTTTCATTGCCGCACCAGTGGAGCACGTCAAGGCGCGTCTTCAGATCCAGTACTCTGCGGATAAGTCCAAACGTCTGTACAGTGGACCTATAGATTGTGTTCGCAAGATGGTAAGAAATACAAACCCTCAAAGCGTCCGAGTTTGATGGTTGACTCGATATTTATAGCTTCGCACCCACGGCATTGCTGGATTATATCGTGGACTATGCGCGACCATGGTATTTCGGTCATTCTTTTTCTTCTGGTGGGGTTCCTACGACGTCCTGACCCGGTTGATGAAGGAGAAGACCAGTCTGTCTGCCCCTGCCATCAACTTCTGGGCCGGGGGGATTTCCGCACAAATTTTCTGGATCACGTCGTATCCGTCCGATGTGGTGAAGCAACGCCTCATGACGGACCCGATGGGAGGCGCACTGGGCGACGGGCAGCGCAAATTCCAATGGTGGAAGGATGCTGCAGTGGCAGTTTATCGGGAACGAGGGTGGAGAGGATATTGGCGAGGGTTTGTGCCATGCTTCTTACGAGCATTCCCGGCGAATGCTATGGCTTTGGTTGCATTTGAGGGTGTGATGCGGTGGCTGCCGTGAGGAGACGGTGAAGCTACAGAACTCTGGCTATACCCGAACGATCAAGATGAACGGGACTCCAATGGATCCCGAAGAAAAGCTACGTTGTAATGTGATAGACGATAGAAATAGAATGGTTTCTCCAGCCAACCCATAAAGCGGGCCCGATCGTGGCGCGTCTCACAGCAGGGATATTCATCAAATCTAGACTGGTGCAACGGCCGCATGCGGCGATGCCTCGCCCAATGCAGCCACTGCGGCACCTTCCACTACCTCGTACGATCCATGGGTCAAAAACTCTGGGAGTCTTATCTACGAAGGAATCAGATCGGTGGGAGGAGATGCAGGATGTTGTGGTAAGCAGGAAAGAGGAGTGTGAGAGAGAGAGAGAGTTCGGGCTCCGCGTGTTCTTTTTCCGGCCAGCTTCAATCTGGCCCTGGTTCGTTCCATCCCGTCATCTCCAATCTGCCCTCCCTTCTCTCCCGCCTCATCCTCCGCTCATCCACCTCAAACTTCTTCATTTTACTCTCCTTCCCCTTCTACAGTCTCTTCCGCTATGTCCGGGGCCCGGATCATTCCCCTTATGATTGCTGGCTAAAGAGCTCTCACTCGACTTCTCGCCGGGCCAGATCGATTCCGCCGTCGCCGCCTTATCCAATCGCGCATCTCAACAACCACAACCACCACCTTGAACTGCGAACTTCCTACTTCTCCCTCGATCAGCAAACGGCTACGATGGCCGTCGCTCGCTCGATGCGTCGCACAAGCCCCATTACGGTCTTCCTGGCTGCCCTGCTAGCTTTCGGATTCCTTTGCTTCCTGCTGTCCCCTTCCTCCTCCGCCGCCGCCGCCGCTCCTGTCACCGATTCCTCCTCGCAACTACGACGAGAAGATGCCGCCGAACATCCCCTTTCTCCTCCGACGAAACCTTTCCTCAAATCTCAAGCCGTCCGCGAAGATGGCCAGAAAGCACCTCCGCCCGTGATGCACTACAATCTCAACGAGCTCAGCAGCACCAGCGAATCTATCAAGAAAGGGGAACGGGTGCTGATTTTGACCCCATTGGCCCGCTTCTACCAAGAGTTCTGGGACAATGTCGTAAAATTGAGCTACCCACACGAGCTTATCTCGATTGGATTCATCGTCCCCAAAACCAAGGACGGTGATGCCGCTGTCACCGCGCTGGAACAGGCCATCAGCGAGACTCAGTCCGGTCCGGTTGACAGCCGCTTCGCCAGTATCAGCATCCTTCGCCAGGACTTCGACCCGCCCATTCAATCGCAGGACGAGAAAGAGCGCCACAAAATGTCCAACCAGAAAGCACGTCGTGAGTCCATGAGTCGCGCCCGCAACAGCCTCCTCTTCACCACCCTCGGTCCCAGCACCTCCTGGGTGCTCTGGCTCGACTCCGACATTGTCGAGACTCCAGCCACCCTTATCCAAGACCTGACTGCCCACAATCGACCCGTGATCGTTCCGAACTGCTTCCAGCGCTACTATAACAAGGATACCAAGAAGATGGACGTCCGCCCTTACGACTTCAACTCGTGGATCGACAGTTCGACCGCCGAAGAGCTGGCGGGAATGATGGGTCCAGATGAGATCCTCCTCGAGGGATACGCCGAGATGCCCACCTACCGCACCCTGATGGCCTACATGGCAAATACCGGGGCGCCCCGTCCTAGCCGCGAAATGGAACTTGACGGCGTCGGTGGAACGGCACTCCTTGTTAAAGCGGACGTGCATCGCGACGGCGCCATGTTCCCCGCCTTCCCATTCTATCACCTCGTCGAGACGGAGGGCTTCGCCAAGATGGCGAAGCGACTGGGATATTCTGTCTACGGCTTGCCTGATTACTTTGTATGTCCCCCCCCCCTTCCTTCTTCCATCTGCTTGACCCCACTAACGCCATGCCCACAGGTGTATCACTATAACGAGTGATTTCGCATGATAGATTCCAATTACGAGATGACTTCACAATAGACCGGAATGAAGAATGTATTTTGCTTTGCTTTACTTTGCTTTGATTAGACTATATTAGTTGACGCTCCTCCGCGTCTACTCACTTATCCATTTATCTACATCTACCCGAGGAGTTGGTCTCATGTTACGTCCGCGCGCTGGGCGCTTAGTGGTTCTGGTGTTCTGGCCGAGTAGCTGTTTCACAACAATTACTACTACTATTATATATAGTTGCTTAGGTTTTATGTCTATTTGCTATACACTACGCTCGCCCATTATGTACCTGCGTAACTACGAGTAGACAGTCAATAACTTACGGAAGCGTAGGACTGATCCGGACTATATCACAGACGAACTAACCCACCAGTGGTATAGTAAGTATCTATAACATCTCGATATTAAATTGTCTATTTCTTTGAATGTTCCACACCATCATTATTTACTTATTTCTATATCCATATGCCATCTCATCTCTCATCTTTCAACATGCATTCTTCTCATAATCGTCAATCAATCGAGCTACCACATTATACTCATCATCTAATCCCAAGAAATGCTATGAGAAAGCGTTAGCGATGCAAAATCACGACACGTCATATACCAAGGGAGAGGAAGTAGGAAGGGATAGGAGAAGGGGGGGGAAACATACACAAGCATAATCCCAGCCCCAACCATAACAGCCAAGAACTGCACAATGGTCTTCTTAATCTCCGTGCGTTTATCCTTGCCTGTTTCCAACAACTCCGGGATAACGGAGACTGTTCCCACGTAGAGGAAGGTCCCCGCTGTGAAGGGAAGGAGCATATCGCCCCAGGTGAGACTTGTTCCGAGGAGGCCAGAGGAGGGCAGGCTACTGTCGGTGATTGCTGTGGTGGAGCTATTCCCGCCGAGCTCTTGGACGGCGATTCCGATGAAAGTGCCGAGGAAGGCGCCGATGGCTGTGACGAACTGGGCGCCCATGGCTTTGCGCTTGGAGAAGCCGGATTGGATGAGGAGGGCGAAGTCGCCGACCTCGTGGGGGATTTCGTGGAAGAAGACGGCAACGGTGGTGGTTGCGCCGATGGTCGGGGAGGCGTAGAAGGAGGAGGACATGGCGAGGCCGTCGGTGATGTTGTGCGTGAAGTCGGCGATTAGGTTGAGGTAGCCGCCGAGTTTGACGCTCGGGTTAATTTCCTTCTCGTCGTCGTCGGTGTCGGTGGGTTGGGGAGTGGTGGTGGTGCTTGCGGGCTTGCGCTGTTTGAGTGAGGTGGAGGGTTGCGGGGAGACGCCGGTTGTGGTGCCGGTGGGTTTGTGGTCGTCGTTGTTGGCGTGGGCGTGGGCGTGGGAGTGGTCGTGTCCTGCTCCTCCGGTGGCGATACGTAGGGTTTTGTCCATTGCGACGAAGGTGAAGAAGCCTACCATGATACCGAGGCCCAGGAGGAGGTTGCGGTTCGGCTCGACCATCACGAAGCGGACGTGGTCGGGGGAGTCTTCGCCGAGGAAGATCTCAGGGAGCAGATGGAAGATGGTATCGCCTAGGAGGCCGCCGACGGCGAAGGCGACCATGACGGACAGGGAGGAAGGGTCGATGTTTGGAGGGCATAGGGCCAGGAGGAAGTCTAGTGCGGGGGATATGGTTAAGGTTGGTGGAGGTTTGATGCGAGAAGTCACATACTGGGTGGGCCGGAGATGTAGATCGTCGCCAGGATAGCATTGACTGCAGGGCTGCTGGGGAAGAGGATGGAGAAGATCTTGGACGTCAAGCTGGTTGTTTGGGGGGCTGCGGCGCGCTTATGCTCATTGAGGGACTCGACGAGGGGGCAGTTCTACATGGCATTAGTACACAATGGGTATGTTGAGGGGGTCATGGGGAGATCGATGGCTCTCCATCCCAGACAGAACATCAAGAATGCAAGGGGGCACGGGCGTACCTGCAACTCCTCCTCAATTTGTCCCACGGACATGTCCCCTACAGAGATAGCATCATGCGCAACAGCTAGTGCGGAGAAGAGAACAAGACCCGCGGCGAGCGCAAGGCCCATGCGCCGAGCCGGTGCCAGAAGAGAGGGCGCCATAGTAGCAATTGATACAATTGTAGGCTACCCCAGAATATAGTAGAAGAGGACGTGAAAGAAACAGAGAAAGAAGAGGGGAATAGCTGCCGGTGAGATAAATATGATGCGCCGTTCTCGGATCTTCAAATCCCGGCTTTGATTTGTTATCGCCGTATCGGGACCCTGCAGCAAACACGCCAAGCCCCTATCAGTGCAAACATGCAAACTCGATAAGATCCGTTTTCTGTCGCCGCAATTTTTTGAGCTTCAATTCCGGTCCTTTGGATACATCACCCCACTTTTGATATTCCAATTCCATATCTGGCACCATGGTTAACATCAGACAAGCCAAGAAGAAGAGATCTTCTTTGCCCAAGGCAAAGGCCAAGAGAGCCGGTCTCCTCAAGAGCGGCAAGAAGAAGATTAATGTCTTGGGAAATGCCATCATTGCGGAAAACTGGTACGTTTATGATCTGACAGAACAAACCAGGAAGAGGAATCAACGTTGGCCTGTATACTAATACTGCTCTCTATAGGGACCGCAAGCAAACCCTCACCCAAAACTACCGCCGCTTGGGTCTCGTCCACCGCCTCAATGCTCCCTCCGGTGGTTCTCAGAAGCGCGCAACCGCGGACGGTATCCAAGGAGAGCCCGAAGATTCCTTGTACATCAAGAGCAGCACTGAGGCACTCGCCAAGCAAACTGCCACAAGCGAAATCAAGGTTGAGCGTGATCCCGAGACCGGCAAGATTCTGCGTGTGATTCGCGGTGCGGCCGACGAAGAGGTCGAAATCGCCGGACGCAAGGTCAAGCGCAACAACCCGCTGAACGATCCCTTGAACGAGCTGTCGAGTAATGAGATTGTCACACAGCCCCGCCAAAATGCCTCCGGAAATGGTATTGTTGAGCAACTCGAGCGCCAAGCTGCGCAGGAGGGAGTGTCCGTCCGGGCGAAGAAGCCGCGCCATCAGAGCTCCAGAGAGCAAGAGTGGGTGACGAGATTGATTGAGAAGCACGGAGACAACTACTCGGCCATGGCTCGCGACCGGAAATTGAACCCGATGCAGCAGACGGAAGGAGACCTGAAGCGGAGGATCCGCAAGTTGCAGCAGAGCCGGTCATGATTGGGATTTGAATTGATGCATTTCTATCGGCGAGTATGGCGTTTTGACAGGGCTGATTTGGGATAAAAAGTTGCTTGCGGCTGGATTATTGGACCACGTCCGAATTGTCTCTGCTTTTGCGGTTATACCATCTTATAGACTCCATCTGTGCATGTCTGGCACAGGTCGCAAATGCTAATACACTTGATTTGGTCATCCAACTTGCCGTTCCTGCTTATGAACATTATCACACTATTTGTACTACCACGTGAGCTCAAGCACAAGCAGCATGAGCCATTAGCATGTCCATTCACTGCACTATATGCAACACAAGTCGCGAGGCTATCCACAGACGCGTCGAAGACGCCTGGCGCGTTCACATAGAAACATACAGATCCAAACTGCGTAGTTCTCCAGATCTCTCTACTCCTTCTCTCCCCCTGTTCCTTCTCATCTCCTCTATCCCAAACAACGCCAGGATCCCAACGCCAGGATCAGGACCATCATCACCATGGCTCCCAACTTCCTTGCCCTAACCACCTTACTGGCACTCCTGCTTACTGCCGCTGCGCAGATAGCATAGTCTGCTTACCCTCTCCCTATACATCCTACAACGAACAGGATATCTAACCAAAATGAAACAAAACAATAGTGACCCTGAGACTAACTCGCTCGTCTGCTCCAAGCCCGGCGGCAGCTACTGCGCCTCCGGCTCCCTTGAGGGCCCGACTATTATCACCTGTGCATCTCAGCACACGGTGGAGATCAGTTCATGCAACCTCTTGTACGCTGGGCTTCTTCCTTCTAACGAATAGACGTGATACTCACAGTAATGGAATATATAGTCTGAAGGACCTGCTCCCCGAGGGCTATGAGGAGAAAGCTACTTGTACTTACCCCCAAACTTTATATAACCTACTCCGTACTAATGAAAGAGCAGGTTATGAAACCACCTCATCGGCTGGTGACGCTCTCTGCGCCTTCAATGGAACCGGCTATGCCATCATTAAGAAGTCCAGAGATGTTGTTCCTGTCTCTGTGCCGGAGACTATTCTCTGCGATGACGAGAATGAGGTTGACGACCAGACTTGGGACGATTCCAGTGATGCAGAGGATGCTTTCGACCTGGATGTCGAGGATGAAGACTTTGACGAAGACTTCGACGAGTACTCTGATGAATACTTTGACGACGACATTTATGAAGACTTTGACAAGTACTTTGACGAAGACTATCCCAACAGCAATGAGCAAGAAGAAAACGGCTATCCTCTCTTCACTCCGACGGAAGATCCATCCGCTGGCCCTACGCTCCCCATTGTTCCTCCTCTTCTGCCGGCTACTCATCTGCGAAAGGCTTCATCTACATCTAAACCATCATTCACCCTGATCAAGCTGCCGAGCATGACTTCTACTCCTCCATCTGCAACCGCAACCGCAGCCACGCAGGAAGAGAAAAGAACTCTACGTAAACGTGCGTGCTCTGATCCGGGAAGAATACCCTCACCTTCCTTCTCCATTCAGGATATGGGTTTCTCTACTTTATCTCTTGATCCTACTTCCACTATGGATAGCCCTACCGCTGCTGCTGCTTCTGCTGGTGGTCATGACGGGCCTTTGTCAACTTCCACCTCGACTATCTATGCCAGTAGATTTACAGAAGTCGCAGCACCGGAGACCGTCACAATCATTGCTACTGAAACGGGCACCCCGACATCATCTACGGGTGTGGGGAACGGTGATCCTGAGACAGAAACTACCCCGGTCAAGACAAGTGACGCTAGCCATACTTCGGAGAGTGGGTCGGAAATGCGTGCGCTTGATGATAGTATTGTTTTCCAGGATTTAGCTGTCATCTGGGTTATGTGGGTGGTTTTCGCGTACATTTTCGTGTGAGGGGGGAAGTGTATTCATGACTCGATGGATATCGGTCATTGGTGATATGCTGATGGTGGTTGATTTTTTCCTTTACTGCGGAGTTGATCTAGTGGTTTATGCCTGCGGTTCAGCGTAGGAGTTTGTGGCGAGTTTCGGTTAAGAGATGAATAGCGGGAGTTTATGGAGGGAAAAGTTTCTTCTGCCTTGGCTTCTACTGTGATGTATTCGCTGGCAATGGGCATAGAAAAGCTTCTTCTTCTCTCTACGTATCTATCTATCGGACGCTTACATGTCCTCCACGAATCCCTGCTTGGACACTCCTCCCTGGTCCAACATGATATAGTAGTCTGCATCTTTGATGGCCTCCAGCCGATGCGCAATGGTGATTACGGTCGACTCCCTCATCTCCTCGCGTAGCACTTGCTGGATCTCAAGCGAACTTTCATGATCAATCGAGGCGGTCGCTTCGTCCAGGATGACGATCGAGCTGCGACGTAGCACAGCCCTCGCGAGACCGATTAGCTGGCGTTCTCCTTGGCTGAGGTTCCGTCCGCCTGCTTCGACGTGCGTCTCTAGACTCCAGCCGTGTCGACTGCAGATTCGTTTCAGGACGTCTGCACACTCTGCATCAGAGTACTCCTCTAATGGGTCGAGGTTCAAGCGGATGCTTCCGGGGAAGAGAACTGGGTCCTGCGCAACGAACGTGACTCGGGTGCGCAGAGCTTGTTTGCTGACTTGGGTGATGTCCAGATCGTCGATAAGGATCCGTCCTGAGTCGGGACGGATGACGCTTAGTAGGGACACGGCCAGTGTGGACTTGCCGCTACCGGTTCGACCGATTATAGCTGTCGTGGAGCCCCCTGGTATGCGCAGAGAAACATTTCTGAGTGACGGGTCCAGGTGAGGCGCATATCGAATGGTCACGTCCTCGAAAACGATGTCACGGCCGAACTTGGGCCATGATGCAGGGGGATCTATCGTGCCCGGTGACTCTTGTTCGACGTGAAGCAGCTCGTCTACCCTCTCAACAGAGACAAAATCCATTTGCAGTTGGCCATATTGCTTGCACAGGGCATGGGTAGACGCGACGAAGTTATTGGCTGCTACGAGCACGAACGCCGCTAGACCCGGCGAGACGCTCGTGTACAAGGCCAGGACAGTAAGGCAGAATGTCGAGAAAGCGGAAAGACTCTCGAATCGATACATGAGCCAGCTCTGGAGAGACCAGTAGAAGTGGTCCATTCCTTGGAATTTATCCACTACTGCGATGACTCGATCTTGAAAGCGCTCTTCGGCATGGAATGCGCGAACGGTGGTCAGGCCGTGAAGCAGTTCACCGAAATTAGATATCAATGGACTCAGTGATACCATCTCTAACCGCCTAAGGCTCTGCGATGTTGGTAGAAAACGCAGAAAGACCATGACAAATGCTGCCGTTAGTACGAGTGAGAATCCGAGAAAGGTCGGTGTCACTGAGGCGATCACAACAATAGACGAGATCCAAGTAATAGCCTGGAAGGCAATCATTTGGAACTGTTCGCTGATATTTCCATCAACAACGCCGATGTCCGATGTCAAGCGATTCATCAATCGGCCAATGGGAGTCACATCGAAGAACCGAAAGGTAGCATGGCTCACTCGCACCATGACTTCCTGGAAAAGCGTCTTTCCTGCACTATAGACCATCACAAGCATCACAAGTTGCGCAATCAGGAGGACGACTGATTGGAAAGTGGTGATGATGAAGAAGGCCAGCAGCCACGGACGGACATCTTCAACTGGTGCCGGGAATTCGTCAATGGGGTTGGAAGGTCTCCAGTCGAGCATTTTCACCATGGCCGACGGTGTTATCCAGTCCCCCGAGAACGACTTCTTGTTCGTACCGGAGTATCCGAACAATAGAAGTGTTTCATTGTAGGCTTCTCCCCACTCCTTCAAAAACCAGGATTGTCCCACGGATGTGAACCGGTACACAGCAAGCACGAGAATCAGGGTTATCCACCATCTGTACTTGCTGGCTCTGATGTACTTCCAATACACTCTAGCTTTGACACCCCATTCTGCTCGATGCTCTTCTTCTATGAACTTTGTCGGCACTGCAGCAGTCTCGTCGGTGGGTGCCGTTTCGCTCTCGGATTCAGTACTAGATGAACTATCGGACGAGCTGGATTCCGATTGACCACTCTCATGCGACGAGAGCTCATGCTTATCTTCGACAACTGCGCGGCCCTTCTGTATGAGGACAATCTGATCTGCCATCTGTCGAACCAGGTGAATTCTATGAGTGACCAGCACAATTGTACGATTCTGCATCAAGGGACCTGAGAAGCATTTGCGAGTGACAGTTTCGGCTGTGTTGTGGTCCAGAGCTGACAGGGGGTCATCAAGGAACAGTATCCTGGCAGTGCTGTACATCGCCCGTGCAAGAGCCACCCGTGCCTTCTGCCCACCAGAGAGACCGACTCCGTTTTCGCCCACAAAGGTTAGATCTCCATGCTTAAAGTTAGACAGATCAGGTAACAAGGCGCACGCATCCAGCACCCGTCTGTAACGTTGCGCATCATATGGTGAAGAGAACAAAATATTGTCTCGTATACTCATGCTCTGCAGCCAGGGGGTCTGGGCACAGTATCCAATCATTTCATTTGGTACGTATGAAACACCAGCGAGTCTGTCCAGTTCGCCAAGCAAGGCTTGGAGTAGAGCCGTTTTACCAGCTCCGACTTTGCCATACACAACGGTTAGCCCTGTTGGTACACTCAGGTCGACCTCGCGAAGGACTGGCAACTGTCTACCAGGCCAGGAAAAAGAGCAATGGTCCAGCTGAATCGATGCTGGCTCGGTCTCGATGACCTCCTTCTGCTCCTTATCTGGCTCAGCCATGAAGTCCTTAATTCTCTCCATAGCGATGGACGCATTGATCAGCACCGTTATGAGACTCGGGATGTCCCTCAGACGAGTCTCGAGCATAGTGAAGAGTTGTAGAGCAGGGAAGATAACGTCGATGCGTAATGGGTTTCCCGCCAAAAGAGTATACGCGTATAGCGCTATTACAGGGAAGAGCCCACTGGCGAAGGTGTTGATGAACCGGATAACGATACCCCATAGCATGGTGACAATACGAAGGTTCAGTTCAGATTGTCTGGCGTCCATAACCTGGCGCAACCAGTGATTCTGCCATCCATACCACCGAAGATGACGCAGCGCCTCCACAAACTGGGAGGAGACCTGTAGTCGACCATCTGTTGCAAGCCGGCGAACCCGTTCTTTTTGCAGCAGGACACGAGTGACAAATGCGTTCAAAACTTGCGCGATCAAAACTGCCACAATACCCAAGAAGCATGAAGGGCCAAGCAGTTTCCATACCAGCACAACCGCAATAACTAGCCCTAGGGGCTTATCGACCAACGTGTCGATCTCCCAGAAACGCTGGGCTACTTCGTAGACATCCCCGCGCAAAAGGTTGAATATCTTACCCATAGAAGCAGTTTCTTTGGCCTTTTCTTTGTGCGTGGCTCGTCGAAAGACGGAGAATTGCCACCACTTGCGCTGTTCCGGCTGCGCATCCAAAGCAGTGCTATCTTCATCTTGCACCCCATCCTCCTCTGCTTTGTCGACCAATTGCTGATCAAACACATTCTTTCTAGAAAGAGCTTTTTCATATACCATCATGATCATCTCGCCTCGGCTTCTCTCGTAGCTACGTCTCCCATACCACAGACTTAACACTTGCGACTGCGCGGCAATCAAGCGGAGGACAAGAGACAGCAAAGCATATGTCAGGGCAACACGGTTTGACGATCCACGGTCAGTCATGGCTTGTAGCAACTGCTGGAGTAGTACCGGTGTAGAAAAATCTACTACGTTGTCAGCGTCATCACAACAGGTGGGTGTTGTATCAAAGACTGACCGCAAAGCATCTGCACAATGGCAATGGTGGTAATGATCAGGACATCGATGCCATTAGCCTGTAGCAATCGGCCAATAACAGACCCTTTTAGTCTGCGAAACTTCTCATGTAGCTTGCGGTGCTGAAATTCGAATCCCAAGAACCAAACATCTTCCTCTTGTAACTGCCTCTTCCTGCCAATGGAGATCAACGGGGCCATCCACGACACGCTCAGAAATTGCCAGAGCCGTAAATTGTCCTCGGGGCTGCGGTATTTACTGGATGGGGGTTGGCCAACAGCACCAATATCCATGCAGGGAAGTAAAGGAGCTCGAAGCGGCATCATGAGGATTACAAGACATCCAACCAAAGCAGTACCGGCTGCGACATAATGAGGGGCGAGGGTAGATTCATGCGCATCATAGATCGTTATAGAGGCAGTCTCTACTGCCAGTATGCTAATAAAGAAACTGAGTAAAAAAAGAGGGCAAGACCTCGGACGGGCTATTGCGATCAAACAAGTTGCGGCCATCTACTTGAACGTCAGTGTAACGACTCCCTGCAGGGACACCCTTGGCTTACCCAGGCTATCAAAAGAGAAAGATTGGACGACCACCCCAGAAGGACTAATTTAATAAGTTCAGATGATAGCCCTACCAATGAGATGGCAAACAGGGTTATCACCCAGCCCATCCGTTGTTTTGAGCTATCAATTGGCAAGTCAGAGGTCATAGGCTGCTCTGGAACGAAAGGCTTGGTCCATTGGGGACGCTTTGCAATCGATATTTTACGGAGTACATAGCCTAGTACAGCAATTGAGACGACAATTGCGGGTATGGTAGACATGTATCCCATAGCACATGGGGATAGCCGCGCCCCGCGCGAGTCCTAGTAACATAAAAATATGTTAATGAACCACAACTGGTAACTTCAACATTATCATTATGGTTGCTCAAAAATTCTGGCCTACCCATATCCATTTGCAGGAGATGTCCGCTCCATAGTGTTGTTCAACCGGCATTGGAGGAAGATATCGAGGGATGGGTATCCTGGGACACTGGGACTGTCCAGAGGAAGCAAGGTATTGGAAGCTGTCAGCCCGCAAGTCCGCCTTCAATCTTATCGCAACGGCGGATCATCGGCGTTGCCTCCGAAACACACCCTGCTGCCTTAGGCAGGACTTAACCGGATGCGGGCGCTTCCCCACATTAGTGCCAGCATCTGGCAGGTTTCACATGGCAACTATTACTACTGTATGAAAGAAGTCTTTACAGGAACCCAGATTTAATCCTAAATAGAGTGAAGATATTTCAACAAGGAGAGGTCTACCTTGTGTCTCCACTAATTGACCTGCAGTGTGTATGTAGGGTACAAGAATAAAAAAACAACAATCGATAAGTGTCCGATAGTGCCCGAAGCGAATCCATCAACGCTGTGGAGCCTTCCTGCTAGCCACAAGCCTGGTAATCGTACGGTATCAGGGTGGGCCTGAGACTGCTATTGATTGCAACTTGGTCTGCGTGGGTCGGATTATACATGTCCACTTGCTTAACGCCCTTCTGGGCATGTACGATGTTGATCTGAATATAATCCCCAATTCGATGGATACATCTCATCGCCAGTATCGTTCAGCGATCGTACATGTTATCATGTATCGCGGGTATCGTCCTCAGCTGCTTGATCATACTTATCGGCAGCTGGTAAACTGACACGGTGCACGATGCGAATCCAACGCCTCCTTCTCCATTCCCCCGTTACATGGGATCCGGTGTGCACCTTCTCCTCATAATCTTGGGAGATCCTTTCTTTCCCTTTCTTTCTGCCCTTAGAATCATGTCCTTTCGATGGGTTTAATGAGTCGAGGACATCATATGCTAGCGTAGACACTGCCTCTTCATATCTGTTGGAGGCCGGAGGCAGGTCCCAGACCCAACCACCAATCTCGCCACTGGTCATGCCACTTTCCGATGGACTACCGGAGACCTCGAAGCCAACTCCTGTGATCATGCGCTCCACAACCCACTCGCGACAGTCCAAATCTAACTCCCATTTCTTACCTTTCCACGCCCATCCAGTCGGGGGCTGGACATCCTCGAAGAATCGACAGCCCTTAGGACGATCACCGGCAATGCGTGAGGGAGAGAGCGGATCGTAAGGCATAGGACTGAAGAGAAAATGCTCCCATTGCGATTCAGAATAAGGAGCAAGGGAGCGATATTGGATCTCGAATACCTCAACCTCCCGCTCCTCTGGGGAGGAGTCCAAGGAGATATTGGCCAGTGATTCCATCAATGACGCGGCTTTTGAGGGCGAAGCAGGCATGGCCACACCGCCGAGGTTGAATGATTCCTGGCCTTTCTTATCCGTTGTCGGACCCTCTTCTGCTGTCTGATCCAACATATCCCCTGCAAGACGCTGTACCAGGTCTGGAAAGCTTGGGTGCATTGACAGAATGGCTGCATTGCCACCAACAAGGAGAATCAGCCGCCACGGGAGTAGGTGGGCGGTTAAGAATAATAGAGCTGCCATTAGCATGCATGTAAGAAATACTGTCGATGAAAGTTTCTCGTTGGAAAAGTTTGTCAACGGCGCGAACGCGGAAACTGTCGCATCATGTACATCGGAGTAGTCTGCCATGCAGTTTTGCAAATCTCTCATATTCCGAAAGAAATCCTTAGACGTCTCCGACGCTGGCTTAATGGTTTTGGCAGGAGCAAGGGCTGGGCCTTCATATGAGTAGTAAGGGGTGATGCTGGAAGTGGATGTCGAGGGAGGTGGAGGGTGGCGTGCGAGGAATGCAGGCACCATGACAAAGAACAAGAGTACGGCGAATGGAATAATGACGAGAAGATGGGGATCTAGGCATATGAAGGAATAGATGAAGAGAAAGGAGACTGTGTGGGAGGTCTGTTTCCAGCTGAGCAGGCGCTCCACACGGGTTTGAAACAGGAAAACGATGCCAATCCTATCAGAGAAATCAGCGTTTGAATCAGCCAGAGAATGAGAAGAGTCTCTTTCACCTTGCATTGAATCGGCGGAAATTGTTGGCCATCAGAGGTAGACTAAACGCCGGCCGTTTACTATCGATGGCAATTGGCTTGTCGCCGACTGACACTGATTCAGCATCGACATCTTCGACGGGCATAACTTGCTCCAAGATCCTGTTTTCGGACTCAGTTAGCCAAGGTAATTCACACGATATCGATATGAGAAGGAATTCCTAAGAGTTTACCTACTTGGAGAAAATCCTATCCTGTAGAGAGCGACCGGCCTTGGACACTGATCGCTTCAGTACCCCAGGTTTTGATCGCTCGGCATCGTCATTGTGCTTCCCAGCGGCGATGACCGGGACAGGCTCATCACGATTGACGAGGGCGTCCGTAGTGTGATCTTCCATGATGCTCCATCCAAGGTGATGCGAGTCGCATGAGGCGAAGGTGCATGTCTGATAACAGACGGTTCAACTCAGGAGAGAAGAAACTCAGTGGCTCGGTTGGTTGGTAACTCCGAGAAGCACATGCAGAGAGAGCCGCGGGAGCTTATCGGTGGCTCACCAATGTCAGTGCCTGGTATGGACAGAGTATGGCGGGCGGGTAAGAAACTTGCAGTAATTGCAGTAAACTCAGTAACTACTATGTATGTATCACCTGTATCCAACTGGTAAAGATGATACGTCTCATACGCACGGTACGTTACAAGATCGACAGAACATTAAGCAGCAAAACCAGCGGTGTTTGAGTGGTTTGCAAACCCACCGGGCCCCATTTTTGTAGAAGCAAAAAGGAGCAGGGGGGCACAACTGGTTTCGCGATACGTTAAACAGCGCTTTGGGCTAGGAATTATTATTGTTGTTTACCACCGCTTTGTCTTCTTCCTCCATTTTCCTCTCCCACTTCCTCATCCTCTTACGCTTCCTAACAGGCCCCGGGAGGGTTACTCATTTCTTTGTCTGATTGCTACCGGCCGATTTTACCTCTTCGGTGTATTTCTACATTTGCCCTCGCCCCGTTCCTATTGTCTGGTTTCGTCCGTTGCTAAGGTATATGCGCCCGTAACTTTCTCTCCAACGCCAAGTCTACCAGAACTCCTGTCCTCGGCCAGAGTTCTCTTCTGCAATCCCACGCTTGGTTCTTCCTTTTGATATTTTTAACTGGGAAGGGCGCTTGAGCTCATCTGTCAAAGCTTTCTGGGAGATTTTCGACAATCTAACTTGCTGCCCAGGTTTCTCGTCGACATCCCGGAACAGAGATCGCTGTTCTTGATCCCCGCAATGGACCGGTAGCAACTATCGATGGGTCGCGCGACGGTGTCGATAAAGGTTCTGCTTGGTTTAGATACTAAGCAGTCGTTTACTTCTGAACGCCATTGCGATTGGGATCTCATTTCGATTCCTTCGCCAATCTGAGCTACCATCCTCTTGCCTGCCCGTTTGTTCGTCGGATGCTGTTTCTCGGTCGGAGTTGAGGATGTCGGAAAATCTAGCTTTCCAGCAAACTCCAGGAAAGGGGCAATCGCGCAGGGTACAGTCAAGGCCATCTAGCCCATCTCACATTGATGATACAAGTTTGGCAGGTAAGTCTTGACTTGGAAATGGAATCCAGGCTGTTTGCGGGTGGTTGAATATCGAGACGTTAACATTATCTATTAATGAAGCAGATGGTACTACGCGCAGACGATTGCAAAAACACGCCTCAACCCCGTTCCTATCAGATACTGCCTCCCATTCCCCTAAAGTCGCTGCTGGAACCCGAACTGGTGTGATGAGCAAGAGGAGACTCTCGATTCGAGACCAGAAAGTGCCACAGGGCCCGCGACCGCAGGATCCTTCACGAACAAGGTAGTCGGACCTCCTTTTCCTCTTTCTGGTGGATTGTTGCCCCCCTTTCCAAGACAATTCGTTTTCTTTGTTGGTTTATGCGCCAAGTTTCCTCCTAGAGCTCTATGTGTGACGATGGGCTGATCTTGATGTCTTAGCAACATGTCTGGTTCCTTCTTTCATTCCGGTCATTCTTCGATTGATTCCACCAACGATTCGACGCAGAGCAACAACTCCCGCATCAGCCTCCGATCTACCAGCATAAGTAACTTCTCAAAAATCGAATACAACAAACAAACCCCTCCTGACAGCACAGAATTCCTCGCCCCCGTCAATTTCGACGATCTCCAAAACAGCATAACAGAGCCGAGTCTCAGTCACTTTCCCACTCCTGGACAGGCGGGGGCTGGGTTTGAGCCAAGGCTTCCGAACAATAGTAACGATAATGGCACGAATACTAGGTCAAGGAGCAATTCCGTTCGGCGGAAAAGCCTGGTCAACGGTTCTATCGATCCAGGTTCGGCTCGAGCTCCAGCTTCAGCCACGGCTGCTCGAAGCCGTCGCCAGAGCCTTGCCCAACCTACAGCCACAACCACAACTACTTCGCGCGCTCCTCGAAAGTCCATCGGCCCTGGCTCTCTCTCGGCAACTGGGACAGGCAGACGGCAAAGCCTGTCAGCACGAAAGGCCAGTGCAGACACAACGCGGATGGATCAAGGCAACCTTCTGCGTCCGAGGACCCAGCATTTCGAATCGGCCCGACAACAGGATGGCACGAAACTCTCTAGCACTTCCCGGAGCATCAAAGCCAAGTCGCTGCAACCGCCATTGAGGGAACCCCAAGAGACCTACCTGACAGCATCTGGCTCTGCGGAGCATTCTCGTTCTTGTTCCACAAACGCTGTTCGAACTCCAGTCAAGAACGCGGCAGCTCCCGTGGCAACTCCATCATCTTCATCCAAAAGGGTTTCGGTCATGCCGCCACATGCTACTGGCTTAGGGGCTCGGACCATAAGCCCCACTGATGCGCGACGAATTAAGCGTATGTCTACGGTGCCATCGGCGCAACAAGCACCGTTTACCCCTCCGACTCAGACAGAGCCCATGCCTACTCGTCCTAGGTCCACTGCGCAATCCCCTTCGCATATTCCTCGAAAGAGCAGTGTAACCCCCTCGTCTACTCGTACTACGCCTGACCCAAATCGGAAATCTTATAGCTCTGGCTTATCTCTATCATCAAACACCAGCTACAACTCCGCAAGGAACTCGGGGGGCTCATTGCAGACCAGGCTATCTCAGTCTTCATCCACGTCACGTTTGCCTACCCCCAAGCCTCGTATGGAACATGCGGCGGCCGATGAGGAGGTTCCGCCTGTTCCTGCAATTCCAAAGGCGTACGAGTCACCCAAAGGCGATTTTGACCCACCAAATTATGTTACCCCCCGAAAGCCAAGTCTATACTTGGACGTCGAACCCAAGCCTAAGGTAGAACAAGACTCAGACACGAATCAAACAGCAAGTGCGACCGAAGATGATACACATGGAGCCAATGACGAGCGAGCTTTGAAAACACCGGATGCGAAAGCCAAGCCATCCGCCGGGCTGGCGAAAAAGAGTTTACAGCCCTTAAAGTTACCGCCGTTGAATTTGCTTCCTCTGGGTACCCCAATGACGACGAAGATCGAGGCGTTGAAGGACCGGGATGATGACGTCAAATCCTACACGCCTTCGGCACAGACTCTGTCCAAAACCCCCAGTACTCCGTTAACCGCCTCCAAGGCAAACTTTTTCTCACCTCAGGACAATGAGGATGCAGTGCCACTTACTCAGGCTAGAAGTAGCACGTCGCATTTCGCCTTGAGTACATCATCAGGCAGTGCGGCTCTTCGGACGGCCAGCAGCTCTAGTGCGCTGGCGGCTTTTGACAACATTCCTGTCGGCACAAGAACCGTTTCGCCATACATTGCGTACAGCTTGCCGAAAAGCACTAGCGACTATACAGCTTTGCGCACTAAAGCTACCGATGATTGCTCTCCCAAGGTGACTCAGTCTCACAAGCTCACCGGGCCTCGTCCCCAAACACGATCATCCGCATTCTCTTCCAATGCCGAGACCATCAGTCAGCTTTCGACTCCTTCTGACCCCGACAACAACAGCGTGTCGGGCTCCTCCCTCCGCAGTAAGATCACCTTCACTCGGAACCGCAGCAGTTCCAAGCCCCAGCAGGGGCCCGAGTCAAATGGCGACCCTATAAAACATGAAAAGATGCCCCCACCGAAGCTCCCAGCCTCTGCAACTTGGAGTAATATGTCAACAACGAGTACCTCTAGCCCATCGCTCAAGCCGTCCTATCTCAAATCACGGCGACAAGCATCGATGTCTACCGCTACCAACCAGCCGATGAGGAACCCTAGCTTCAGCAGCGACCAGAGCCTCGCGCTGGAGCCAAGTCCTTCCAATGAGTCAGGCGATAGTGAAGTGGTAGCGCACCGCTCAGCGGCGTCGATCTTATCGCCTGTACACAAGATTATTAGCTCGGCCAAGTCGAGTGTCGGGGCCACGTCAGTTCCCACGGAGTCTAATGTAGACGCCGATATACGCGTGGCTGATGAAGAAATGCGACGGCTTGGCAGCAAGCGTAAAGATTTCGAGACCGCGGCTAGGAATCTGGATGACTTGCGCCGCAAAGCCAGTCCCAAGGAGCGTGTCAGTCCGGCACAGGCTCTGCGGGTCGCCAGTCTGAACATCTTCGAGCGTGGAGAGATCATCGACTTCAAGGATATCTACTTTTGCGGGACCCAGAATGCGAAAAAGCATGTTGGTGATCTGACTGCGCAAGCGAACTTTGGCTACGATGACGACCGTGGCGACTATAATATTGTTATTGGAGACCATTTGGCCTACCGATACGAGGTTATCGATGTTCTGGGCAAGGGTAGTTTTGGTCAAGTGGTGAGATGCATCGATCACAAGACAGGCGGCTTGGTTGCCGTGAAGATTATCCGCAATAAGAAGAGGTTCCATCAGCAAGCGTTGATTGAGGTCAATCTCCTCCAGAAGCTGAAGGAATGGGATCCTCATCGTAAACACAGCGTTGTGAACTTCACCCAAAGCTTCTACTTTCGCGGCCATCTTTGCATCTCGACTGAGCTGCTCGGAATGAATCTCTACGAGTTTATCAAGGCACACGACTTCAAGGGATTCTCTCTTAAACTGATTCGTCGCTTTACGAAGCAGATGCTGGGTACACTGGTGCTTCTACACAACAAGAAGGTAATTCACTGTGATCTCAAGCCAGAAAACATCCTCCTCGTGCATCCAATGAGCTCTGAGATCCGAGTCATCGATTTTGGATCCAGCTGCTTTGAGAATGAGAAGGTGTACACTTATATTCAGAGTCGATTCTATCGTTCTCCGGAAGTCATTCTCGGCATGTCGTACGGTATGCCCATCGATATGTGGAGTGTTGGTTGTATTCTGGCAGAGCTTTTTACCGGATACCCCATCTTCCCCGGAGAGAACGAGCAGGAACAGCTTGCTTGCATCATGGAGGTCTTCGGACCTCCAGAGAAGCACTTGATTGAGAAAAGCACTCGGAAGAAACTCTTCTTTGACTCGCTGGGCAAGCCGAGACTTACAGTCTCTTCGAAGGGTCGACGACGTCGTCCCAGCTCCAAGGAGCTCAAGCAGGTCCTGAAATGTGACGATGAGGCATTCCTTGACTTCATTTCCCGTTGTCTTCGATGGGATCCCAGCCGCCGTATGAGTCCACAGGACGCATTGAGGCACGAATTCATTACGGGGGTGAAGATGCCGTCCCGAGCAAGAACCTATACACTGACGACGCAATCTCCTGCGAAGCGGGCAACGACGTCTTCTCACCCTTCTGCCGGCCGGCCTCTGCCGGAACCTCCTGTGACCAGCCTCAAATCCGGCACGCTGATCCGCAACCGGGATGCTTCGGGAACCTCTCCAGTCAAGCTACCTGCGGGTAAACGCCATTCGACTGTGAGTGGACTACCACCGTCGACGCCCGCCAAACGAGGAACTAGCATTAGCACTACCAGTACTCCTGGCTCGGCGCTACCTCGCGTTGCAGCCCGGAGTATTAGTGGCAAGCCAGACCTCGCGACGGCGGCGGCTGCGACCAGCCTGGTAAGTGCCGAAGAGCCCGACGAAACGCCACGAGCCGGCCATTAACTTGCATACAGAGGACGAAATGAAGTGGGCAGTATCATACGGCTTCGCATCCCTCCCAATTTTCACTTCTTGCATATCTGTAATAATAATTGTTTCTTGTTTTGTTTTCAAGGTTGTATAAACGGGTGGAAGCATCGGCGGTTCTGTCTCCCGTTGTCATGATTGATTTTGAACCGTTATGGGCCCCGTGTGGTGGACGTCCAAGGGGTTCGTGGTATACCCTTAATTGAGCATCTGCATGCCTTCCGTATGATTTGCATTTCGATTTTAGAGCCCTTTTCCGAGCATGTTGTTCTCCAATCCTGTCATGACCCTGGGAGCTGTCTACTCCCCTTCCTGCATTTGTTTCCTTTGTCACTCTTTCCCCCCTTATATGCTTTCTTATCTCTATCTCCTTTTTCTTACTTCCTGATCGGGTCCTGATGGCCGGTGTTCCGTGTTCATGGGCGGGCCTGGGTAAATGTGATGGTGATGCGTGGATAGCATCTGTACAGTTGTCTCTTATTCTTTGGCCTCCCCTCATCATAGATATGGCAGTGACACGAATGGTGCCAGTGGTGGAGGATCGTGATGTTATGACTTAGACCATATAGGCATATATACCAAGCATATCGCCTGTGGATTTGTGTTTTCTGTAGTGATGTTATCTACTAGTATTTTGCAGGAAGCTAGTATTGGTTACAATCCCGCTGTCATCTATTCCCAGCTTCAACCAGCGGGAAACGATGCTATCATGGGTATATAATGGTGATTACTTGTAAGCTTGAGTGTTGACTGGAGTGCCGATAGTAATCCTCGATATGAATTCGGCTCCAGGCTATAACCAAGCCCTCACTGATAATAAGCCCCCTGATCAAGCGGCAGAGGTGTCTGATCTGGCCACAAGAGTACGATTCCATTCTTTGCAGCCGTTACTTCCTTCAGATCGACAAGTAACCCCTGATGCTGAAGCAGACCAAGCTGGTCCGTAACCCAATACCTGCATCCGACACCCGCAGAGTCAAATTCGTATTTGTGGCGGTCATTTTGAATGAGGAGATTATAGACGTCCTTGACCTTCAGGTTCGGAGGAACATGGAGTTCGAACTGGGTCTGAGCATCCGGTGCCCATAGATATGGAAGCTCTGAAATAGCTATGAATCCTTTGGAGCCACCATGGAGAACTGTGCTTGGGACTGTATGACTTGGCTGGCAATCAATGCAGACGGAGGTTGTGTCAGATGTTGCGAGATAGAGACACCAGTGGTTGGTGCCGGCGGTCTGGGTGTGAGGTACTGCGGTGATGCTATGCACAGGGCTATTGAGGATAACGGCTTCGCGAGACGGGGGAATGAAGTGGATGATTTGGAAGTTTGGCATGTTTAGTATGCAGTTATGGTTCTTATGATAGGCGTTTCTGGTAAAGGTTTCACGAGATCGACAACCCTGTGAGAAGTTCTTTGGCGGTGACTAACTGTTATGGATCACCTGCCTTGAATTCTGGGATGATATCCAGAGAGACAGAATCTTTCCTATTAAGTCGATGACAGCGGTTCTCTACCATACACTGACACTTTATTAGGCGATTGAAGCTGTAGAAGGTTGTAGTTTAGTTAACCAACTAGTTAGTTAACTACTAGCTAGTAGTTATGGTTCACGGATGATCAAGGCTTATCGATAAGGGCGGGAAGGGGAATTGCGGAGAAAGAATCAACAACTGAAGGGGAATCCGGACTACTTGGCCTTTCGGCTTCCTTTCGCCAATCCCTCCGCCGCTCCCCTCTCTTCCTCTTGCTTTCCTCGGCCTCCATACGAGAGCTTTGAGCTCCATTGATTGTCGCTCCCTATCTCCTCATCGAACTTACACTCTGTCCTTCCTTTCATTCTCTTCTACCCTCCCCCTATTCATGCCTTGATCGGTTGAATTGTTATACACTTCGCGACACGCATTCGTGATGAATGGCTTCGCATCGCACGGCCTCGACGAGGATGCATTCGGGGAGAAGTCTGGGCTGCAGGGCGGCCTAAAGACATTTGATGCTTTTCGTACGTTGAGCTCCGTATCCATGGATCATTTCAATGTCCACAATCATGCGTTTACTATGGCCCAAGCCTTGTAGTAACCAGCCGCGCATGGATATACTGCCGGTCCATACCAGCCAGCTACGCCTCGAACTAACATCGCATTGCTCATCCAGCCAAAACAAAACCCTCATACACTGCCCCATCCCGCCGCGGAGGACAATGGACCGTCCTCATTCTCGTCATTTGCACAGTCTTCACCTTCTCAGAATTCCGCACCTGGCTCAGCGGCTCCGAGAACCACCACTTCAGCGTCGAAAAGGGCGTCGGCCATGACCTACAACTGAACCTCGACCTCGTTGTCCGCATGCCCTGCGACACCCTCGACGTCAACATCCAAGATGCCTCTGGCGACCGCATCCTCGCCGGCGATCTGCTCCAACGCGAGCGCACCAGCTGGAAACTCTGGATGGACAAGCGCAACCGCGAAACCTCCGGCGGCGTCCATGAATACCAAACCCTCAGCCAGGAAGACTCAGACCGGATTTCCGCCCGCGAAGCCGACGCACACGTTCACCACGTTCTCGGTGAAGTGAGGAAGAATCCGCGCCGGAAGTTCGCCAAGGGACCCAGGCTGAGGCGCGGCGATACCGTCGACTCATGTCGCATCTACGGCAGCCTGGAGGGCAACAAGGTCCAGGGTGACTTCCATATCACAGCTCGCGGACATGGATACAGGAACTTTGGAGAACATCTGGATCATGGAGGTACGTTGTCACCCCTCCATCTCTTACTCACACATTCAAGATAGAAACGCAGTCAACTAACATGCCCATTACCAGTCTTCAACTTCTCCCACATGGTCACCGAACTCTCCTTCGGCCCTCACTACCCTACTCTCCTCAACCCGCTCGATAAAACCATCGCCACCACCGAAACCCACTACTACAAGTACCAATACTTCCTCTCCGTCGTCCCCACCCTCTACTCCAAGGGCGCCAGCGCCCTCGACACCTACACCAACCACCCCGATCTCATCGCCACCAACAGGAACAGGAACCTAGTCTTCACCAATCAATACGCTGCCACCACCCAAGCCCAGGAGCTGCCCGAGAACCCCTACTTCATCCCCGGTATCTTCTTCAAGTACAACATCGAGCCGATCCTCTTGATGATCAGCGAAGAGCGGACGAGCTTCCTCTCGCTGCTGATCAGACTCGTCAACACCGTCTCGGGCGTTATGGTCACGGGAGGCTGGGTGTATCAGATCTCCGGGTGGGTTGGAGAACTGGTGAACCGGAAACGGGGTAGAGGAAAGTCAGAGGGTGTGCTTACGGGGAAGCACTACGCGGAGGATTAGATTATCTCCATCATCTCCATCATCATCATCAATTTTGTTATTAGCATTATCATCTTTTGTGTATGCCTAAGTCCTTGTCTCGAATTGTGTATATCTTTTGTGAGAATACGAGGGAAACTGGATAGTTAGATAAAGAGATATGTGTTTTGCGTTGCATATTGTACTTCTCGTTTAAAATCTGTCTTGTATTCCGGAAACTAGCATGTCGAAAGAAGTACCCGTTCATGTTAGCACTTATACAAGTATCATCTATACTCACAGTGCATGTCCTATCCCGGTATACAATAAGAAGACCAGAACCAAACAAACAAACTAAACCGCTCTCATCAACGCAAAAGTCCATCCGATCCCACCCACGGTATCATTCCCATTCAAGCAACAAAACAAAACGAACCTAACCTTCAAGGGCAAGAAAGATAAAGTAAAGCAGAAGGGAGGGAAGGTAAAATTTCTAAATCTGAAAAATCTCCCCCATGCCCACACCCGCCCCCTCAGCACCAGCCCTACTATCCACCAAATCCAACCGCCAACCATGCCAATCCCTAAGCTTCCTCTTAATCTCGCGCACCCATTCGACCCTCTTCCGCGCCTCCTCTTCAGCCTGTGCGCGCGCAAACTCCGCCTCGTCGAACTCATCGTCGAAGTTTTCCTCGGAGAGGAGCTCCAGACTGCCTCGTGTTGCGGGCTGATGGTGTTGCTGGTTTGAGGAAGCGCGGCCGCGGGTAGCACCACCACTACCGCTACCGCTACCACTGGCTCCGCCGTAGAAGGTGTTTCCGCCAGTGAAGGCGGCGAGTCCGGAGGACAGGACTGTGGAGAAGGAGGAGTGTTGTTGCTGTTGGGACTTGTGGTTGTTGGCGGCCATGCTGCGACGACGGGCATGGTCGGGAGTTCCGCCGATGAGGTCGACGTCGTCGAAGGTGTTTGCTGCTGCTGCTGCTGCTGTGGCGGCAGATGGTGAGGATGCATGGGGGAAGGAGGTATCTGGGGAGTGGAGGTGATGGGCATGGTCAAGTTCCTCGCGACGTTCTTTCCAGACACCGCGGCGGAGGTCGAAGACTTCGCCTTCAAGATCGCGGATGCGGCGATGCAGACGGGAGCGTTCTTCGTCTTCGAGTTCGTCGAGGGCGTCATCGTCGGCGCCGGCGCTGCCGTGGTCGGTGGCGTGTCGTTTACGGAGGGATTCTTGTTCTTCTTTGAGGCGGAGGTTCTCGTTCTCTACGTCTGCGAGTCGTTTGCGAAGCACCGCGGCTTCTTTTTCGATCTTCTCGGTCTCGCGCAGACGGGTTTGATGACGGGCTTCGGATTCCTTGTGTAGGTTGCCCATGGCTTCGAGCTTCTTTTCGAGGGTCTCGGCTTTTTTGTCTGTTGTGGTCTTCTCTTGTTTGAGTTCTTCCAGCTCGCGCTGGAGGTTCTTGATTAGTGTCTCTGTGGAGGTCTTGTCCACGCCCTCTTTGACGGCCTTTTCTGAGGCGCGGGTCAGCGCGCTCTTGGTGTCGGTTAGCTCGCGCTGGGCTTTCTCGAGCGCGGATTCACTGCCGGATAGCTTCTCTTCGAGAGCTACTATTTGGGCCTCATGCGCGCTGCTCGATGCGAGCTGTGCGCGCAGGTTTGAGATTTCCAGTTCCATCGCTTCGATAGTCGCGGACTTGGACTCTAATTGCTGCACCAGGTCCGCTGGAGGAGACTCCGAGGGGCCGGGCACAGAGACGCTGGCGGTGCTCCGATGCGTGCGGGTTTGCAGATGCGAGTTTTGTCTCTGCAGGGATGCGATTTCTGCTTTCTACATTCCCAGTAGACCGTTAGTCTTAGAAGTCCCCGGTAGAGCCCTTCAGAACCATGTAGAGATAAAAGGTCAACTCACCAACTCCTCAATCTCCCCCACCTTCGCCTCCGCATCCTGCAACTTCACCTTCAACTCCGCAACATCCACACTAGCCTCCCGGAGATCCTCCAACTGCTCCTCCGTCTTCTTCCACCGTCCCTTCCCCTCCTCCAACTCCTTCTCCAACCGCTTATTATCCTTCTCCAGTTCCTCAATCCGCGTCGACTGCTTCCGATACACCTCCTGCACCGCCTCACCATCCGCACTTAATGGCGGCAATGAAGGCGACTTCAGCATCGCACTCGCCGCCGGCGACGGCGACCCACTGCTCCCCTGCGACACGGACCCCTTTCGGAACGACGATGACCGCATCTTCGACTGGATAGATAGAGAGGGCTGTCGACCGTGCGCTGACGCTCTTCCGGATGACTCGGGCTTCACGGCGGGTTGCGCGGGGGCTTCGGGACCAGGCGATGTGGGCGCGTCGGGCATAGGCTCGGTCTCTTCTTCTGCTGCTGCTGCTGCTGCTGCTGCTGCTGCGGGGGCTTCTATTTCTTTCTTCTCCTCCTGGGGTTGTTCTTGTTCCTTATCTTCGCTCGTCTCTGCTTTCTCCTCCGATGTGGTGGTTTCGGCGGGAGCTTCTGTCTTCGGTTCTGGCTCTGTCGCCTTCTCTGTCTGTGTCTCCTCTACCTGCGTCGCAGCACTAGCATCTTCCTCCCCTCCCTCCTTCTCTGTAGCCGGCGCAGGCGCAGGTTCCGGAGACGACGCCGCGGGCGCATCTTCCTTGGCTGGTTCTGAGGATTCAGCAGCAGCAGCAGCAGCAGCAGCGGGGGTGGTATCTTTGGAGGTATCGACGCTGGTGGCCTTCTTGTTCGCTTTCTTTTTCTGTTTTTGAAGCTGGGCTACCTATAAACTCATTCCATTAGTGATATGTTCGCGCTGCGCTTGAGTGTGCTGCCTTTATAGACAGGCAAAGGATAGGTACATGGGCCGGGGGTAGGTAGGTAGCTAATGTGCATTCATAAGGGATATGCGTACCCTTTTCTTCGCGGCAGCTAGCTTCTCAGCCTTGATGCGCTCTTCGTCATCCGCCATTGTGTGAGAATTGCGGAAATGCGCGTGCGGGGGAAGTGGAATGGGTAGTGTGTTCTGGAGGTTGCTTGTTGATGGATGATAGATGGTCTACTTGGTGATAGTCGGATCGGAGGACAGCTTTGGCCGCCGCGGTGCACGGACCAATCGGGGAGTACCAAGTCGCTGGTCTTCACTACTAATACTGTTTGATTACTGAATAGCTGGTCTGATCTATAAATAGCTATTTCTTCTGTCTACTCGTAGCGGATAAATGAAAAGAGTCAAAAGATCAATTTGTAATAAATACAGGAAGGAAACAGAAGAATGACAACGCCCGCCGTTGTGGAACCTGCCCTTGAGCGCCGCATCGATTTGCCGTGACGCAGCACGTCGTTCGTCGTCATCATCATCATTAGACCAACAGCCGTTCAATTACAATTAGGGGCTTTCCTTCCCTTCCTTCCGGTTGCCGAGTATAACGCCCCTAGCCGGTGCAAATGCAGGTTGAATGCAGCAGACAAGAACACAATTACGCCGAGCAATCAAACCAAACGAGAACAAGCAACTGAACAAACGGCCAATGGCAACAAGAAGGGCCGGGTTGGTTGAAATGGAAGAATAAACAGGTAAGGCAGAAGGGAGGGGAGGATTAGACCTCCATCGAGTCGGCGATTTCCTCGCTCATGGCCCGAACGGTGCCCTTGCTGCCCGATCGGGAGCGAAACTCCTCATCGCTGAGCAGGTAGTGGTCGTATTCGTCCACGACTGGATGCGCCGGTTTCGACCCACTGGCTTCCTCGTCGCTTTCGCTCTCGAGTTCAATACCCTCGCCCAGCCAGTAGCGGGCCCGCTTGCTCGAGCCAAGTTCCGGTGTCAAGTATCCGTCGTCATACGTTCTCTTCGTTGTCGGCGTGGCAAGTCCCTCGCTGGGCGTGTGGCTGAGGATTGGGATCGCTCGTAGATACAGATAACAGACGCGTTTCCGTAGTCGGTTGAAGAAGAAGTAGTGAAGACTCCAGATTGCTCCATCGTCCGCATCCGACGGATCCTCATCCGGCGAAAACGAATATAGGGAGCACTCCTTGAGAGACATATGTTCATCGATCACCCTCCACATTCTCGGCCCCCACGTAGAAGACGCGCCCGCATTGTAGGAACCCGATATCGTCACGGGGGATGGAGGTGTCAGATCAATGGCCTCGCGTGGCCGAAGATTGAACAATGTTGAATCGATCGTGTTCATAACCCTTTTCAGATTCCGTTCACGATGAAAGTCTGATGGGCGCAGCACATGGGAGAAGTCATAGTCCGGATGACTGGCATTTAATGTCGCGATCAAATAGGCAAATGTTCGTCGACTGGAGTGGTCGCTCAGGGGACCGAAAGGACTCGACCGGGACAGGTTGAGCGAGGCGGCCGCGTCCGATGCGTTGGGAGGTGAAAGCGAAGCTGACAGACGGAGAACCGATTCATATTGAGACTCAAGCGACTGTTCAATGTTCTTGTACAGTTTCCGATCGGCTCGAGCAGCCTTGGTAGTGTACAGATCGCATCCCCCAACAATGTGACAATCGGCAGTGTCGAAATTGAGAGAACTCGTCACGTCTTCGAACTCGGGCAAAGGAAGAAACTAGAAAAGAAAAGGCACGGTAAGTATCAGGCCACTCTAGGGGAGGCTGCAGCGGCGCAATAGGGCTAGATTGCATACCTTCATCTTCAGCCAGAGTTGCGGTGTAGCAGTCGCTGATTACGATAAGGCGTGATGATAGATAAGCGGAGAACACCGTGGTCGGTGATCAAGACTCAAGGTGATGCGACAAGTAGATCAGAGCAATTGTCGCAGCAGTTGGGTTCAAATAAACCGGGGCCGTTGTCTCCTGAGACGTCACGAATCGGGCGATAAGAGTGAATGAGCTGGCGAGTGGAACCGTTGCTACGGTGGCAGCACAGGAGCGAAGAATGGGTGAGTTAATAGGTGAGTATGGAGAGCCAAGTCGCCATATCAGATGCAGATGAGACGGAAGGAGATGGAAGAAGACTCAGGGAAGGAATGGGAGATGGACAGCGCGATAGAGCGACGACTGGTCTTGGGGGGGATGGGGGATGCGCGCTGCGCCCCGAGGGGGGAGCCCCCAGTCACGTGGCGCAGGTCGGGCCAGTGATATCACGCACCCACCTCACGGGTTGCGCACTGAACCAAGGATGGCCAACCAGCCCAGATAATGAGGCAAAGTGCGGAATCATCCATTATTCTCCCGGATGATCCGTCCATTCTGTGAATCCCCTCACAGGAGCCCTTCCTTGGCTAAATGATTGACGACTTCCTTGGAATCCTGAATGTAGTCATGGTGGTATTAATTAGTTCTTGGCAACAAGTCGCGAGACAGTAGAACACAACGCTTATGTACGTCCAACGCCAGTATGTATAGCAGTCCAGCTTGCCCCAGAAACAGAAACGAACATCCCAAACAGTATAAACAACAAAGAAACGCTCGCGGGCCGGAGAGGCGTCTACATAATCTTCGTGACCACGTCTTCCTCAACCTGAGGCGGCATTAGCTGACGTCGACAGAAGATGATGGTATGGCTCGCTGAGATGAAGTAATTGGTTGAGGGGGCAGGGCGGAAGGAACGATGTTGTGGGGAGGGGGACAATGAGGTTGCCGCAGGAATTGATCATGATGTCGGGACCTCGCAGGTATAAAAAGGGGCGGGCCGGAAAAAGAAACGTAGCAATTGGACGCTCCGAAGACAGGTATTCCGTGCTCATGTTCCAAGTAGGGGGGCTGGGTGTTGTGAAGCAATAGACGCTATCGACTCACCTCCATGTCTTCCAGACTGTCCTGCTGGCTGATGCATCTCAACACATTCTTCTTGCTGCTCTCCTGCATTTCTCCCGCCAGCAACAGCTCATCGAGGATGAAGTATGCCTTTTGGAAGTTGAAGATAATATCCAGCTCGCACACATTGCCGTAGTACTTGTCCATCTGCTCGACGTAACGATGCACGACCTCGAGGGTGATCAATTCGTTATCGGTGGATGCACAACCGGCGATGAAGAAGAGGGAGGCATAGCGACGGTAGACGACCTTGGTGTCTGGCGACGACGAAGAAGCAAGTCAGATCCAGTCCGATCGGGCGAGTGGGCGAGCTGCGGGGGAGGTATCCAAGTGAGGGGTGAAAATGATTCGGACGAACCTTTGTATTCGAGGAAATTGCACATGCGGGTGCGACGCGACAGAACCAGCTGGGTCACATCCTTGATGATCTTGGCCTTCTCCTTGGGGGAGAGAGTGGTGAACCATTTGGCAAGGCGCTGGGAAATTTTGTTTTGTTAGTCTCCGCTTCCAGCCAGGTCACAGAGTTGGGTGGGCCACGAAACGAACCACTTTGCCCTGCCTCGACAGAAGAATCAAGTAGCTGGGGGAATGAGAGGTTAGCGCATTTCCGGCCAATTCAGTAGCCGATGAGAGACTCACTGGATTGCCATTGTGCGAAAGATAGTTGATAGTGGGGATGGGGAAAAGGGGGGGTAGAGAGGTAGAAAGGCCACGAGGGAAGTTGTGGGAGGAAGAGGGAGAGCCGGCCGAGCTCTGGAGAAATTCTTTGCACGGGCCGCCCTGGTGTTGTTGCCCCGCCGTCTTCACTGCCTTTTCCTCTCGTTTATCTACTCGGTATGTGCTATACAAATTGATCATGGAGAGGTAGAGATTGATCAGATAATTTATTGAATGGGGGAAGAGTCTTTAACTCCATAATAGGCTTTCAAGAAATTGAAGTGCATCAACCATTTTGACCACCACATCCGATGAGGGACTCCAAACAACCCGTCAGCAAGCTCCTGTGTATTCAAGTACTTCAGCCTCGCAACAAAAAAACGAGTCATTGATGCTCGTAGAGAGGCAATAATGCCGAAACTGAGAAAGCTATTCTAGTCCAAGGGCTATTTCATCGAGAGAGACATTCTCTTGATAAGGGTAGGTATCCAGGAACAGTAGTCAGCGATATGGACACCTTCGGGGCATGATAGTTCTCAGCGTAACTTACTGTAGAGGATTGACTAGAAGGTAGATAGACACTAAAGGATGCTCATGGCAAGATGTGCTCAGTATCTCAGCATACCCTAGTAGTGTGGTAATCACATCCAGTAATATTGGATAGTAACTGGCAGTTCCCAGTTTCCTTGAAGGAAAGTATAGTAGTACTACTGTCACTATCTACTACTCCGTAGCAAACAATGCTAGCATATATTTCAGCCTCACCTTAATCCACCAATACACTTTCTACCCTAACTGGCATCTACTATCTATCTACTACTACCTACCACTAATTCCATTCCATAACCATAACCATAACCACCGCACCATAGTATAGCACACTCCCCGAAATCCTGCACAATTCGAACAAAGAAACATGTACTCACCCCACGAAGGGAAAAAGCAATCCTGCAACATTCCCAAACCAGGCATGTCACACAATAACGACCAAGTCAAGCAAGCAAGAAAGATAAAAAGAAAGAAACAAAGAAAGGAAAAAATGACTCCACTCGGCCCGACCCATCAGTCATTCAGGCCAACTGGCAGCTGTCAGTCAGATCACACACTACACTATCACGATCATGATCACAGCGAAACTTCTCTTTGTCTGGTGGTGGTTGTTGTTGAGTATCCACTTCTATCCTCGCCCTAAAGTCTACTACTATTCACCACTACTAAATTATCTGCAAGTCGCATAGTTCAGACACACACACATACGCAACACACGGAACAAAATACCGAAAGAGAAACAGAGAGGGAAAAAGAAAAAAGAAATTAAAAGGAAAAGAATGGGACCATATCTGTACGCGTCCCAAGACAGTAATCAATTGATCCCTCCGACATGATCTTCTTTGTCAGGGATATCCTGGACGGGGAATATGGACTAGAAATGGGTCCCGAGATGAAAAAAACCCAATCAATATGAAAGTGACACGTTTTCTGGCTCTGGCCGCCCCCATAATTATTGTGACTTGAACTTGGGAAACTTGACAGGGGATATCCAAGTACTTGCAAAGTAACTGACTTGCCATAAGGAGATACATACATGATATTGTAGATATGACTGAAGGAAGTAAGTCAGTGCCGAGAGTTTTCCGCCGTGTAATACAGGATATGAACTGACAAAAATAAATAATAAAAATAAAGGAAAAAAGTGGAAATACGTCTGAATTAAGTCAACACTCAACTTGGCACATCCTATACCTGTTACTATCTCCAACTCATTCCCCTTTGTCCGAATCATACTGTTATCGGTTATCTCGTGCATGAATCATTACCCATCATCACCCATCTATACTACTCCGCTATGTACTAGTAAATCCTTTGTTTCCACATCCGTCTACAATGAACCCCGGTAGCCACCCAAATCATCCATGCTAACCTGTGACTTACTTAGCAGTATACTAGTAGTATGATAGTAAGCCTCATACTCTCTAAACTTTGAGATCAATCACACCCCCTCCCCCCACTCAACAAAGCAACAAGGTTCATCCCATCTTATCATCATCATCATAATCATCCCATCAACCAGACTACCATCCACACCGCACGAATCACAACACCTCCAACCTTCCCACACACCACCTCCATGAACACTTCCACACCAAAAAGAGAATACGACATTAAGGAAAAAAGGAAAAAGCGAGGATCACCAATGCGCCACACACAGCCACCATAACTCAATCGTGCGGGCGGCAGATTAGGGCCACCCACCACCGAGTCTCCGGGAATAGTACTAGTTCGTAACTAAATCGTAGTTCATCTCGGCAACGATTGTAGCCGGGAAAGAAAGGAAAATTGAAGCCTCCACCCGAGACTAACTAGTAAACAAATGGACGAATGGATGGATGAAAGGAAGAAAGAATTAAGATTCAAGACTTAGTATTTACATATGTACTATCCAAGATAGGCAACACCTCCGATAAGTATAGTTAGGTAGATACTTTGTAGTAGTATGTAAGTTAGGTACTTAGTGAACCTACTTACTTCCATACGGCATAGAACTGATGAAACGAAGTACATCGTACTTTGGGGACAGAATAATCCAACAAGGAGATTGCCACAGACAGACCGATAAACAAAGTGGAGACAGACGAGATGATGAAGAGTACCGGTGTAGAGAGTATAGTACTTTGTCAACATAGTACTATATGATATCAACCTTATTCCGGGAGTCGGTGACAGATGCATTCACTGAATAATAGGACTGAAATTGAGGCGAAGTCAGTCGTAGTACTTCTTGCTCGGCAAGGTAGTAAGTAGCATCATCATCATCATCATCATAATCACTCCGGAAGGAATCTCCGACTAGCCCTCAGATTGTACTTTTTCTTTGGGCGGATGTGAGAGAGACAAAAGACACCAGAAACAGGAACAGAAACAGACACAAAACCACGCAAAACAGCAGCAGCAGCAGCAGCACGAGGGTGATTAAGTTTCCGAGTGGATCGGGCCTTCTTTAGCGCGCCTCATTTCCCTCGAGGAAGAAACCAAACCAAGTAAAGTAAGTACCAAATAGACCGGTGGGTAGTAGTAGTATCTTTCGTAAACGATGGGGATGGTGGAAAAATACGTAGTCCGTAGTACGTATCCATCGGGCACAACCAGGATGATGGAATTGATACATCGTCTTTTTCTTTTTTGATTTTAATCTCGGAAGCGGAAGAGATGGCGATTTACCGGAGGAATTGTAGACTTGCTTTTTCCTTCTTCCTCCCATCTAATTTCTTTTTTTTTTCTCGCTTCAGTCTGACGAAAACCGGGAAGCGCTGAAGGACCGGCGCATAGTCTCGATTTTTGCTTTTTCTTGTCCTTTTTGGAGCAGAGACGACATCGAAAGGATCTACCGCCAAATGCAAGTAGCAGGGATCTTACATCACGGATTTTCTCTTAGCGCAATCCTTAGCTTTGGGCCAGCGATCAATCAATCAATCATTCAGTAACTTTAGTAGGTAGTCAGTAAGTACTAGTTTTGGCCTAAAGTATCTAAATAGGTATTTCTCCTGCCCTGTTGAGGGCACGGTCGTGTGCCGGTCAAGGGTTCCTTTGTTGGGAGTTTCGACTTGGCCAGTTTGGTCACCTGCCTTGATTAAATCCCTGCGAATCACACGGTAGCTTCGCTTTTACCACTCATACTAACCGTTTCGTTACATGTAGGACACTCAATAGAGGAATGAACCGGGGTATATACCATACGCATAGTTAATTCTATTATTGTTGTTGTTCTCATAAATGTCAAAATCAACATAGTCATAGTCAAATCATCTCGCATGAACCCGTCATCACCGTCCAGCATGTTATGCATGCGCCTTGTAATACCTATGCACCCCCTGCATGACTCCGAGCGCACCTCCCACTATCACCACTCCAGAAACACCAAGTATCACGAGAAGCACCATCTCAAAGAAGCCCACTCCCAGGCATTTCATGGGAATCGTCCACACCGGGTGAGAAATCCAGGAAGCCTTTGTCGTAGCCGCATCGCCACCCCGGTATGCTTCTTTCCCTGTCTGCTTCCCGATTCGGGGCACGTATCTGAACTCGAAACGAGTGCGCGACTTTCGCTGGACCACTCCACCATACAGCAAACTTCGGAACCCCTGTACAGAGTCAGTAACCGTGCACACTGATCAAGATAAGATTCCACCTTACAGCAATCAGTAGTTCATCCAGACTGAGAAATAGCCGCTGGACCCACGCCATAGCTACCACTAGTGCACAATACCCACAAAACGCCAGATAGAACAAGAGTCCTGGTTTGCCAAGTTTCAGTTCATCACACAGCTCGTCGCCATTGATCCACCGACTGCCCGCTTCGATGAATCCCTTGGAGACCTTGAATGGCCCTGGCAAGTTCGTCACGCATTCCACAAAATTAAACGCCACCGTTCGCGACGTATCAGTGGTACGGAGTTCGTGCGCCAGAAGGCTTTCCATAGTGCACTTACTCCGCTCCACAGTTTCAAAATACGATGTGGGCGTTCCAAGGAGAAAGCCCAGGTACCGAAAGAGCGCAATATAGTCCTTGACCTCATCCGGAGTAGGCTGGATGCCAAACTTGGGTAGTTGAAGCCACATAGGATTGCAACAAAAGGTGCTGATGGAGTGGACCGAGTCCAGGGTATTCACCGGTACTCCAAAGCGTGCCAGATCAAAGTAGTCCGGCCTGATTCGACAGAGCTGAACGATGCGTTGGCGGACGGAGGCATGGAGCAATCTGACCCGGACGCTGGCAATGTGTCCTTCGCCGCCGGGGCGAATTGATTCAATACAATGGGTGACTTGGATCAGCCACTGGAAGGTCTCGAGCAATCTGCCCAGAAGCATACGGGTGGAGAAGCCTCCTGTTCGGACAAGGACCTCGACAACCCCAGGTGCCGCCTGATGAGCATCATTAGCTTCCTCGTCTCTTGCCTATAGTTGTGCAATTAAGAACATACCGAGTTTTCCGCCACAAACCCTTGCAAAGCGAACCCCACAATATTGGCAATGGCATAGCGATAGAAGAATTGCTGGCCGCGTTGTAGCTGCTCCCAATCCACCCACTCAGGCACAGTATTCACTTCGGTCCAGAACTTGGCCAGGATATCGTCATCCCCCCGGTGATCCCGCAAGAGGACGTAAAGATCACTAGGTGGTGCGCTTGTCCCCTTTGTTTTGCTTTCCTCCATCAGAGTAGCCCGAATTGCTTGTAGCCTCTCCAGCGCGTTAGCCGCAGAGCTATCATACTGCTGGCGCAATGGCTCTAACTCTTCCTTGGAGAGATGGTCTTTTGTCCAGCAGAAGGAGTAGCCCCAGCTACTGATTCTGTCACCAACCTGTGGGTGTAGAGAGGAGACCATATTGAAGAATCAACGAGCAATGCTTGCAAATATTGAGTGCAATTAGGTGTCTAATAGGCCAATGCCTAGAAATTGATAGTCGGCCCATTGCGCCTTTCACCCGCATTTTATACCGCAATCCAAGGATACCAAGCCAGGAATCGACAAACTATAGAGGTCATGGAGCTGAGCGACAACAGTGGCCACTCCATGTACCGGGCCTGCCTTCCGCCAGTGTTACCTGACAAAAGCAATTGGTTCTGGGCCACCCCTCACGTTCACCCATCCTTTTGGGACATGATGTTTAGTGAAAGCTACTAACGACGCATCGTGCTCCGGGCGGATGTTCGAGCCCAGTCCCGTGGATGCGAGGCGAGACACCTCGTGGGACCCCAGCAGAGTAGCCCAATGGTATGATCACGATCAGATGTGCTCGTTCCCACCATGGCCAGACCGGTAATCAATGGAAAGGCCGGCGAGAGATCAAGGGCAAGGGAAAAAGCAACAAGCTGTACCAGCTCTCGGACCTGGAGGCGCTAATCAATGTTCTTGGGCCCCGTTGTCATGATGCCCAATCGTCCTAGCATGCAGGTTAGCCAATCTCCCGGGAGAGGTTTCCAAGAATAAGATGGGGAGACCGTGCTAAATCCCGGAAACCGGGGAGAGATCCGGCTTCCGGGCCGATCAAAAGTCAAGATCCTGAGGCCCCAAATGGGTGCTCTAGACGTATTCGGGCAGGGATCATCGAACTCATACCGCGCTTTGGTGGACGACTGACCATTGCTCTTGAGAAGCCTTCAGCTCCGGCGGCGGAGAAACCCAAGGCACTAGCTCCTCGGGCTGAGTAGCGCTAGACTTTTGCAGACCTAAATTGATGTATAACAGAGGCCATTATTTTTTTTCTAACTTCCGGGTTTTGCATGTTATCAATTGGAAACCTTAATCCTTTTGTTTGGCGCCATTGAAATTCGATTACCGGGAAACGATATTCTGAGGCTGGACGATCCTGTGGGCCCAGGCCGTCACCAAAGCCCGAAGTCTGGGCCTTGAACAGGGAGGTCAGTTGTAGGATCATCCTGGCCATTCGTACGGTTCCAAAAGTAGGTCGTAGAATTCGTCTGTATATAAAGTACCATGCACTGGCACCTGTAGACGTGCTGTCCAGATTCACATCGCTTTCATAGAAACAGCGATCGCTTCATTGTTTGCCTCCATATTGCGTCTAAATCATCACCGTTCGTGTCAGTTGAACATGGCCGTCACAAGAGTCCAGCAGAGTGTATCTTCGCCAATGGTCAAGACACCCCGGCGAGATACTTCTCTGTCCATCCGCCTCCCCGAAATGTTCGTGTTGTTCTTGTCAGGCGAACCAACAGTAAACCGACACTATAAGTGTGTGAAAGAGCTGTCAGAAGCATGGATCTCAAGGTGCATATGACCCCCCAAAGTCCGCATGACCTTTCTCTAACTAGACTACCGTCATTATAGAGAATGTTACTTCGATGAAAGAGCCCAGAGGCGACTACAAAAGACGGACTTCGCTTATTTCTGCTCCATAGCAGCCCCAGATGCTGAGCCCGAGGAGTTGCGGACAGTTATCGATTGGGGAAACTGGGTGCGTTCATTGCCCATGACCGACACCACACAAAGGTCCACTGACTAAATCTAACCGATGTTGTCGAGCAGGTGTTCCCTTTTGATGACCGTAAGCACCGTCCTTTCGGAATGACTGTGTATGATAGCTGAGCTTTGATGTTAGTCTTCGATAATGGAAGCCTCAAGGATGACCCGGAACGGGCCCAAGTGCTTGTTGAGGATTTGCGAGCAGGCATGGCCGACGAAACTGGGCAGAGACCAGTGCTCTCAGACTACCCCATAGTACAGGTGCACAACTCAGTATGGCATCGAGTCACTCAGGTACGTTGATCATTATACTGTCCTGGGAGTGCTCATTGACGTCTAACGGTATTGTAGGCCCAACCTATCGGTATGTAGCGCTTAGTTCTTCCACATACTCTAGACCATCTGCTAACGTTGTCTAAGGAATTCGCCGCAGGTTTGCACGTGCCATGAATGACTACTGCACTGGATGCTTGGCCCAAGTACGCTCATGCTCCAAGGGGGAATTGCCCTCGCTTGAAGAGATGCTCTCGTTGCGCAGACAGTCTGCAGGCGTTTCGCCCCTCTTCGCCTTAGTAGAGTATGTTATCACTTCTGCTGGCCTGCAATCGGCACTAACTCCAGGGATATTGCAGATATGCCCACAAACTAGACATCCCAGAACATGTTTTTGAATGCAAGAGCATCCAGGAGATAGAGAGGATCGGTACTGACCTTGTGTTACTGTATGCCGCCCCAAACCCCCACATCTGACCGAACTAATATATCCCAGGCAAAATGACATACTTTCATACTGCAAGGAAGAGGTTAGTTTTCTACCTGCCAATACAAGCTCGATCACGCACGACTCACAAAGGGATACAGAAAGAAGGTGTAAGCCATAACTTAGTGGCCATCTGCCGTCATAATGGCATGCCAGCGCAGGTGGCATTTAACCATGTGGGCGAAATGCTCATTGAGCGCTACCGAGACTGGTACCTCGCTTTGGCGGCACTGCCAACCTGGGGGGAGCGGATCGACGCAGACGTTCAAGAATATATCCGAGGCGTGCAGAATGTCGTTCGCGCCAATCTTCATTGGAGGTAGGTGTTGAGAAGTGATCATTGTTACCCAGGAGACTCATGATAATTCTGTAGCTTCCGATCGGGTCGATACTTTGGGAAAGCAAACGACCAAGTCCGGAAGAGCGGAATCGTGACGGTACGAAGCAATAACGCTGACTTTAAGCTGTCCATGACGTAGACAGCGGCTATTCTTTGATCAAATCCGTGTTTTCAAGGTGTTTGTGCGTTTTCTGGTGACAATTTCCTTATTCCCCAGGTGATCCAATGGCGTTTGTCTAGTATGTTGCGGGTAATTTGTTTTCAGCGTGGGTACTCAATATGGACATCAGGATAGCATTGGCGATAATTCAGCCATTAATGAAGAAGAATCAACGAGCTATAATTCGAAAAAGCTTCAATATAGTAAATAATTGCACAGTTTCATATGTTGCTGTGGAGAGAGGAAAGGCAGAGAGAAGCAAGAGGTTGCTCGAGGTTGCACGGTGCCGGTCACGTTGTCAGCGGGTTTACCTGATTTGGCAGGATGGTGCAACGACAATCACTCTATTACTGTCATCTGATGCTTGGAGATTATTTCTGCACTATTGAAATTCCAATTCCCAATTATGTTGCTATTTGTCTTCCAAGGTGTGCGTATGAGCTTTGCACATATTGTGCTGCCCGTCATATTATCGGATATTGAAATGAGAGACAACTCAATATGCGACCTTCTGTTGAATTCACATATATTCAAAGATTTAGCCTCAAAGGTATATGAGCGAAGTGAGAATAAGTTCATTCAAGAAGCAGTGCCCGTACTCATAAGTGCTAACTTGCTAGTAGCGAGTGATATATATAAACCTATCTTGCTAGTTCTGCTCAGCATCAGGAATACACAATATGCTTGTCTTCCGCCTCATGTCTACGCTTACGGATATTGAACACACAGTCAAACCCTTGATATTGGGTAATTCTGAAAAGGATGAGCTCCCCTCTCCCAGTCTGCTCCCGGTGTCTCTGATGCCCTCGAGCATCTTCCGCCGTAGCCCATACCGGCAGGCACTACCATAAGATTTATACTCGTAGCGTCATCACGCCCTGGACATCTGCTGATCATACAATTGCCGAAAAAGCGAGCCCGATGTTTCCAAAAGCTTACTAGGTGTGCCATATTCAACCATCTTACCTCCATCAATGACAGCAATCTGATCGTAATCAAGAAGGGTAGAATTCCTATGCGCAATTGCAATAATAGCGCAGCCTGCAAACTCAGTGCGGATTACCTCTTGCATCAAGGAATCTGTCCCATTATCCACACGACTTGTGACCTCGTCCAGCAGCAAGATCTTTCTCTTCTTAACAATAGCTCGAGCGAGGCAAATGAGCTGTCGCTGACCGGCTGATAAGGGGAGTTGATCGATCTTAGCATCGAGTCCCCCGGAGTTCTGGACATGCTCGTACAGTTGCACTTTTTGTAGTGCATTGATAACATTTTCATCATACATGGGGCTGAACCCAGTGATATTGTCACGGATAGTGCCCCGGAAGAGGACGGGCTCTTGAGGTATCACTGTAACCTGATTGCGGATGAAGTCACGAGGGCATGACTGTAGACTCACGGCATCAATACTAATATCACCACTTTGTATCTCAACCATGCGAAGAATGGTAAGAAGTAGAGAGCTTTTACCACTTCCAGAACGCCCGCATACCCCTAGCTTGGAACCAGCAGGGACGGTCAATGTTAGTTGTTGAAGAATAGGCGGAGAGTCCAGCTCGTAGCCTACGCTGACATTTTGGAAAGCTATGTGGCCGGCTGATGGCCAATCAGCACGAGGAACTGCTTCCTCTCCAGGAAGATCCTCTGAAGGAACCTTTTGAAAACTGCGGATACGTGTGACTGCACCAATACTGGTCTCCATGGATGTCCAGAAATTGATCAATTCCGACAGCTGCTGGCTGAATGTGATTAGAGAGATAAGCGAAACACCTATCGGCCAATCTCGCGCACAAAGACAGCGAGTATTACTAGCAAGATTGCAATACCGGCAACACAAAGATCCAGAACAAGAATAAGCCAACGCTGTATGACAAACAGCATATAGTAGGGCCGTTGCGATCTTTGGAGCAATTCTTGGTGCTCTTCACGGAAGCTGTCTTGCCAGCCAAACGCGCGTATGGTGACAAGTCCATTTAGCGTCTCGGTAAACTGGGTGTACAGTGGTGACTTGCTCTCAAGATCCAGATGGCGAAGTTGTCGTGATGTTCGGAGGTAGAACTTCTGGATCGAGTAAACCACAATGGCTGATAGGGGGATCAGAGGAGCCATATATTTAGTACTAACGCAGATGAATACAGCGCTCATTGAGCATTGTGTGAAGTTCCGCGATGTTTTAAGAAAGTCAGCAGGAAGTGATCGGTCAATTAGAGTCATGTCCTGACTGAAGCGATTCAGGGTGATACCGCTGTCTGTGGAGGTGAGCCAATGCAAAGGAGCCTTGTTAACCTTCATCACCAGATATTCATGGAGCCTGTTGGAGGACGTCGGGACAATGCGGCAAAAGACCAGCCACATGCACCATGCCCACAGTGCAGCTCCTACAGCGGCCAGAACAGCATATACGCTGATATAAAGGGCAAGCCTTCCGAACGGCGTCCGAGCATTTTCTTCTCCCCACCATTGGACCCAAAGATCTTCGCTTCCTTATCAGTGAAAGTAGACAATGGAGGCAGATAGACTTACTGGGAAATTGAGAGCAAAAGTCTCCTATAATTAAGGATACAAAATAGATTGATACATGCCAAGGGCCGGCAGCTCGGAGGTAGTATGCATATATGCTCAGGTCGCCTGTCTTCCTGTTCATATCGTCAGCATCTGAAGACACAATGCCTGGAGCTGCCTGATTTGGCAATGCTACTTGGCGCTCGTCGGTTGAGTGCGAAGTGGCTGCTGATCCATCCGATGGTTGTTGTGATTGGAGCAATTGCGGAGGACCCTGTTCCGTAATCACTCCGTTTTGAAGCAAGACAGCATTATCAGCAAAGGCAAGAAGTTTCTGGTCATGAGTGGCTAAGATAGCAGCAACTCCATGACGGCGCAAGATGCCCTGTGTCCCAAAAACGCGCTGAAAGACTTGCCCTGAAGTTTTCGCATCTAGAGCACTTAAGACGTCATCGAAAAGAGCTAGCTGCTTGCGTGCATAGATAGCACGGGCAATAGCAATCCGTTGCCTTTGTCCGCCACTAGTTGCCATACCATTACTGCCAATGGCTGTGTGATCTTTGAGGGCAAAGCTCTCGATGTCTTGGTCAAGCGCAGTGGAATAGAGCACTGTTCGGTACCATTGCTCATCAAAAGGCAAGGGTTGGCAAATGTTATCACAGATGGATCCATTGCGAATCCAGACCTTGGTACTACAGAAAGATATTTCGCAAACATTGCTGTAAATGAAGCCCTTCATGCAGGGAAACCTCGCCGAGAATCGCTTGAAGCAAAGTGCTCTTTCCTGATCCAACGGCCCCAGTAATTATGGTAAGCGATGAAGGAGGAAATTTCAGCTCGATGTTCAACAATGTAGCTGGCAAATTCCGATCCCAACCAAAATCAGCCTGGTGTATATGCAGCAAGTCCGACTCAGCTGCGACAGAACCGTGCAGAAGTCCTCGATCCGATGGGTTTGGAGGCTGAAGCTCAATGGACACTGTCCCCTCAGCGTTGATTTCAGCCCAATTTCCATGCTTGGGAAATTTATGATGGCCTTGCGATATAACTCGATCATCAAGCCTGGGGCTTGCCAGCAAGTAAGCTTGGATCCTCTGAAAGCATTCCAAGGCTGCACTAGCTTTTGGGCCGGAATAGACCAGGTTTGACAAAGGACCGCTCAATAGAGAAATTATTGACAGAGATGAGAACGTTTGAGCCACTGTTAATGGACTTCGTCCGGTATGGAGTGCAACACCAGTAAAAAGGCTGAGTGTGAGAACAGGGCTGAGGTTGGTTGTTGTGCCCGCTAAAAACAAAACTAGTCTCATGAATTCAATCTGGCAAAATATTCGCACTCAGACTGAACTTACCGAGCAAATTCATTTTCACCATCAGGTGGCGAAATATCGACTGTCGATCAAGCTCGTCAATGCGGAGTTGCTGTAGCATTCTAGAGAAATGATCCTGAAGGCCAAGCATCTTGATAGTTAAACTCGCATCGAGATAACTCGAAGCAAATGCAACTCTTTCACGGACAGCCTGCATCCATACCTTCTGCCTTCCCGGTGCAGACTTCGACAAGAAATGAGTGCAACAGAAGACCAGGATAGAAAGAACGGCAGGAACTGTAGCAGCCCAAGCTACCTGACGCTGCAGCAGGTATAGTGCAATGCCCACTTCTATGGGACTCGCCCAGACCTCATGCACATTCTGGATGCCCGATGCAATGTTATCTATATCATTACTCATTAGAGTCAGCGCTGCCGAGTCAGTGTACTCGTCGTATTTCAGCTCGAGTGTCTTATCATAGATGACAGATACGAGAGCACCGCGTATTTGCGTTATGAGGCGAAATATATAGTGCTCGTAAAGACAGTTCATGACCTGCGGGGATATCAGAATATAATCTTAGAAGATTTTAGAAGACGGAGTAAATTGCATACTCCTTTCAGTATAAATACCAGCGCAAACGCACCAATCAGGCCATACCCATCGTCTTTACTAGGATTTTTCTGGCCAACATAAATGGTTAATCTGGATATCAAGAAAGGTTGCGTATAATCCAGCCCAATTCTCATCAGCCTCGACAGGAAAGAGTAGAAGACCGAAGCTCTGAATGTGCGGACAGCGCAATAGGCTAATGCATTTTTATACGTTTTCGGCACTGAAACTGGTCAGCGAACTCCAGAAATTCAACCTTGGCTGCTACTTACTCGAAGACCATTGGGTGGAAAACTTCCGATGTAATTCGTTCGCAGAAAGAGCTCGATCAAGGTACGGCAGTTCCTCGACAGATATTGTCTGCTTGAACCCGAGCAGAAGCAGAGGATTAACCCATCAAAAGAAGGCTCGGTTATAAAAGCCTTTGGTTTCCTCATCGCCATATTGCATATTTTTGTTGACGAAATAGGCCAGTTTTGGCTTCGTCTCCAGAAAGAACCAGAGCAGCTTGACTGCAATGCTCGCTATATAGAGAGCGGCAAGCACAGTATATGAGGACAGCCACAGACTCCTTGCACGTACGGCATCAAAGACAATTGTCCATGATAGGAAAAGATTCAGAAGTGAAGAGGGCTGCACAGAATATAGGTGCTCCAGATGTGATAGGAACAGTAGGCCAACAGATGTGATGAAGGTCAGAACCGCAGCTACCAGGGATGTCTGTGTTCGTGGCGTGTGAGGGAGGAGCCATAAACCTAGAAGTAAAAATTGCAATGCACCAAAGGCTTGAGCCGAGACCTGCGCATAATTAGTTAGCGATAGCTCATTGGGTGGCATGACGCACGTACTAATTTAGCCCAGTATGCCCGGCTTTGAGAGACGATGGCCGTCCGATGTTTCCATAGCTGTTTGTAGCGCAATGGAAGCACAATTAGATGTAATGCCGAAGGAGGGATGGAGAAGAAGCACTCTTCAAACAGTAGGGTGAAGTCGAAGTCCCCTCGGCAGTGGAGCACTCGAGGACCGAATCGATTGGATTGTATGGTAGAAAGTTGAGGTTGGCGAGGGGGTGCTGAGATGGAGAGGAGGCTGAGTATCAAGTGGAAACGAAGCAGGCAGTACCTTTTAAGGAGCTAATCTCGCTGGTCTATCCGCCTCTTTAGGCGTGGATGGTGTTGCAAATCCAGCAATTAGAAGGCTGCGATAAGGTGACTCGGTGAAAAGACCCCTGTCGCAAGACTACTACTTAGTCCCCCCTCCAAACCCATTGATCCATGGGGTGGAGGTGACCTGGGTTCTAGACTGATTTTAGCCTCTAGCTACTCGTTCATGTCTGCCTGATACTCCCCTTGTAAGGCTGCTACGCACGATTAAACTTCACCGATCGTGATAGGAGACGCCTAATGGGTCTTTAAGCCGTCGGGGCTCCGTACAGCCAAATACCTGTATTGACTCCAACGATAACGCGTGGAGGACTCATATGGAAGCACGTCTTCTCGTAGGTAGTAGCAGTCATAGCAGTCATTATTGCACATAACCACCAAGTCAAGCAGTCTCATCCACATTATACACCAACTTACACCCCCTGACCTTACCTTCCCTCAAGAGTTTCAGACCTTCAATAACACCCTGCAAGCCGCCAGCCCCAAGCTGCACAGGATGAGGAACAACCTTGCCATCCGCCAACAACTTGGCCGCCTTTTCCAGCCACTCTGACGCAAAAGCCCGATCCTCTGGTTTCGCAGGGATACGCCCACCCCGAAACGTCAACTCCTCACCGAAAACCGTATACCCCAGCGTCCAGCGACTGCGCACATCCGCACGAGGCACCTTGCTGTCTATCATCGCCGTATAATCACCGCCCTGGGAGCTCATAGCCCGTCCACAAAATGCCGCCGTCTCGTCTGTCGAGATGGTATCCAGCACCAACTTCAGACGATCCTGCGTAACGTCGCGGATCTTATCAGCCGCCTCGGGATCCTTGTAGTCAAAGACATGGTCGGCACCACGGCTCTTCACTAGCTCCTCAGTCTCGGGCGAACACGTCGTAATCACCTCGTAGCCGGACAGCTTCGCAAACTGAATTGCCAGAGTCCCTGTGGCCGTCGCACCGCCGTAGACGAGAATCGGTTCCGGCTGGGCCAGAGGATGATCAAACGGTGCGAGCTGCAAGCTTTGGTACAGAGATTGAGCAATGGTGCCCATGCCGACACCTAGGGTTGCAGCTTCCTGGAAGCTGAGGTTTTCTGGTATGGCGCACTGCAGTTCACCTGGAGCGAGGACGTACTCGGAGAATGCTCCATTGTAGGGGAGATTGGGGTTGCAGCCGCGAATGACCCCAAAGACGCGATCACCGGCCCGAAAGGGTTTCGTGGCGGCAGGGCCAACGTCTTCTACAATGCCGGCGTAGTCACAGCCAACAGTGACGATGGGAGAGCTTCGAAGGGCGGTTTTCCAGTCAGTGGGGTTAAGCGCGACGCTCACCACTTTGACGAGGATGCAGTCATGACGGATGGTAGGCTTGGGCCAGTCGCTCACCACGGAGATAGTCTTGGGAGCAGTGACGGCAATGGCTTTGACCATGGTGGTAATATTTATGGAGAATAATGCACGGGGGCGGGGGAGATTATAGAATGGTTTTGTGTTTAAAAAGGCCCTAGAGAGAGCATGACAGATGATCGGGCCTTATGTATCTGTCGAGAGGGGAATATGGAAGTACTTGACTTCTCCGAATCAAATCATGCGGCGACTAGTGAGGAGCTGAAATGCAGCTTCCCGTGCCTCCGAAGTGACCTGCCAGGATTTCTAAGCTGCTCGATCTAATTGCTTCTTCTCCGGTCGGCATATGGCTTCACCTCAGAGCAGTACCCCGCATACCTGCGTCATTAAAAAGTTGTACGTTGTGGACAGGCATCTGACTTCACGTGATGACAGAAATAAATATCATCTGACATTTTGACAATATCCAACAGCCTCGACACATTGGATCGATCGGTATTACAAACTATCAAATACATATCAATAGAACACACAATTAGAATTACACACAGAACTCCTTCCCACCCCGATTATAATTATCCCCAGCCATAGTTCCTGGCCAAGTACTGCCAGGACCTTTTTTTTTCTTTAAGATTAGTAGTGAACGTGATGAGAATCGTTAGGTTGGTTTCATCAGTCAGAAATCAGCGCGCTGTGTCCACTTGCATCTCGTTGCATATTTGGTCCAGTAGCGCTTCATTATTCGTTTCTTTCCATCCCTGGGAGTGAGTGACATTCACTCCAAAAAACGTAATCTCAGCCCAGGCGGAGAAGCGGATATGGACCAGTGTTTAGACTTGAGCCATGCTGGGGCGAGTAACACCGCGAGCAGGACCGGTGCGTCCACGAAGGTTGACACTTGTCTGGCGGGACATGATGATCGACAGAATCATCGAGGCCGTGTAGCCAGCCCAGGCGAACCACAGGAATGCCGTCGAGGCCTGAGCCTCGCGGCAACGCTTCGTGCGGTTATGGGCACCATTGGTGATTTCGTTGTTGAGCGTGTAGGACTAGAGTAAGTATCCACAAGTCAGCGTTGCCCTAAGATTATAGTACTGTAGTGCATCATCTTTTGGGGAGTTCGCGGGACGAAAACTCCACTCTCCACTTTTTAGTGGATAGTTTCCCCGACTGATAAGGCAGAAAATCATGCACCTATACGTACATCGTTGCTGCAGCTGTGACATTCCAACTTCGCAGCCAGAGCAATGGCGGCTGTAAGGAACAGGATCGCATTGAGCGTGTCGATAGCGATCAAGAAGATTGGGTGGATGGCCCAGTCAATATTGATTGTCGCTGGGAATAGATAGAAAAGTGTAAACATCGAGAAAGCTGCAACAAACATGGTGTAGTTGATGGTCGATGGATTCCCGGCGAATGCTTCAGCGATCATGTTACCGATCAGGGCCATGACGAGCAGAGTCCAGAGGAACTGATGCCATTTTCAGCGTTAGTCCAGAATTTCCAACTGCGGCGCTTGCTTGCTTTGCAGGTCCAGCAAGAGCAGGTGCTCATGGCTCGAGAAAGATCGACATACCTCCCAGATCCGTAGACCGAGCTGGATAGCTTTGGCAACCATCTTGGTGGTGTGATTTGTATGTATTGAGTGATGGGTGGTGGTGATCGAGAGTTGACGGGGTGAAGCGCGCTTGGTGGGTTGTGCAGATTGTAGATTATCGATCTGAATCAGTAGATCCGGCACCGGGAAATTAATAAATCGGGACGAGAGACCATTAATTAGACGGAGTGATAATTATAAGAATAATCATCTCCAGTGCGGGATGATCGGGCAACACGAACGATGACGATATGCGCCGGTCTAGGGATCTGCTACGTCATGCGCCGGCCCGAATCATGAAATCACCACCACTGCTGCACCATTGAAGTTTTCCACCACAGAATCGTCCAGCAAGTGGAATGGAGCGGGACAGCGGTCTAGGTGTTTGTCTTTTATCACTGACTCGTAGTCCCCTTATGAACCCAAAGGTGCCCAGCCTGCCGCTGTTGGGCGCTTTTGCAGTCTGCTCCACGCATTCCCCGTTCACGTTGAAAAAGAAATGCCTAACACTATTTTCTATAGATTTCCCCTCAAGGCGATCAAACGCTTCATTTGATACATAGACAGCACCGCTCTGCAATCATCACTTCCGAGGTCATCCGAGCATGAAACATTAATGCCGTCACCCATGGGCGGAGCCAGTCAAGCTTGTGGTGGGATGCGATCCCCCATTAAGCTCTCCAACCAGTGGGCCTGCAAACTTTAAACGTTGTAGCTGAAAAGAGCTGGTCGCTTCTCGACTGGCCAGCATGATGCCCGACCATAGAGCTTGCTGGATTTCCATGAACCACACATGCAGCAAACAGAAGCCAACAGATCCTTGACCGGATGATCTGCTTTGTGCCGCAAGTGTAATTGTTCATTCTCTTCCGGCAGGTCATGAGAGGATCCCACCCACACCACGCCTCGGTCGAATAAGACTGTTCACAAATTCATTAAATAGATAGCAGTCACCCCATCACAGGGAAGGTGGAAGAAGCAAGAGAGCAAGCACATCTCCATATCCACCTTCCTATGACGGATAGCCCCCGGACTAGGCGCCGGTGGTACAACACCCACAACCAGGCAGCCCGAAGGCCCAGCCCAATCTAAAATCCGTCTGTGGCTGTTCCAAAGTCGATCATTGGGAATGCGTGCCGAATTTCCTGGCTCTGTGTACAAGGCTTCTGGTGTCTTATAAACTCAATTGGTGCCGATGTGATTGTAGGAGATGCTCTGGCACTTGATATATCTAGCATGTGGGCAGCAGTTGACATATGTTTCTCTGCTGAATGGTCAATCAATGTAATAGGGTGAATATGCTAGCCCGCAATATAGTACCCCAACGAGAAGCCATAGAGACGATCAACTTAAGCATTGATCAACAGGCTTGGCACACCAGTGCCGAAAGATCTTACATACCCACCTTCCTGCTGGTAGCCAATCTCATGATGATTGAAGCATCTGGTAATGTTCGTATAGCGGATAACACTGCCGATTATACATCGTATCCCTTTGATTCGCTTCCTCTTCTGCGCTATTGTGCTCGAGTTGCTCTTCCTGATATACAAGACGTATTCTGGACGTAAATCATCTGACACTGTTTAGCACTGAGCAAGAAGCAGCGTTTGAACACCTGACAGCCCAAGGTGTCTAACAAATGACGATTGACTTGCCAAGCCAATGAGAGAATTCCAAGCTAGACTTCAACACGAAGGACAGATTAAGTCCAATGTCGTCCCCAAATAACCATTACAACCACCCCTCTCCGACGTCTCCTACGAAAGTACACAGCTACACCCGGTCACCCTTGGAAGCAAGGAAGTAACTCACTGAGCAGATAACTCTACCCGGTTACGTTAATCGCATTCAGGCAGATGTATCCATACATCTTGGGAAACGACCAATCCTCACTTGAGGAAGTATCATCAACACCCCCGAGGGGAATGGATGATCAACACTTTAGACACAACAGATGCAGAAGGAACAACAGGATCCCCACTCACCCTTCATCTTCCCCATTCCGGAATAACCAAGCATCACACGTGAGCGTTCTTCAGACGCATAATTAGATTACTATCATCTAGTAGGGTGGTACAATGTCTATATATACAACACCACTGCATCACCCCTACTAACAAACACACTTCGAGCAGTGCACCATCCATCCTCGAACAATTGCATCTAAAGACAAACCAAACAGTCACATATCCACTATTCTACTGAATGCCATATATAACACAATGATGTTCCACAACGCACCTACTAGCCCACAACTCCTGCACACGTACCGAAACAGCCGGCAGCAGCAATCAAACTACCTAGGCTCTACTCAACCCATCCAATGAGCCTAGGCTCAATGCCCGAAAGTTAAGCTCTCAATTGCCGAATCATCTATCCCGCCTGAACTACTACTCGATTCGCCACTGTCATAAGACGACCGTCGTCCTAGTAAGTAGTAATCCAGGTGGATCCATACTTCACCAAAGCATGGAAATCCACTCAAGCAGGCTAAGAATGAATGGGTAGAGTCAAACGGTAAACCCGGCAAGGGAATACAGGATACAACCACCCCTACCAAAGAAAATAAAAAAAGAAAAAAAAAATATAGCAAAGGGGAGGAGGGAGGGGGGGATTTCCGTCCCACTTGGGTCGTGATGTCATCGCTGTCGACTCGGGAGAGATCCCCGGCAAAGCAAGCAAGCAAGCAAAACAAAAAAAATATTGAATGAAGGTACCGGGAAGGTGGATGGCAGTTACCACTGGATTAATCTTATAGGATATACGAGGAAGAACTATATATAGAGGCAGTGGTGGTGGTGGTAGTGGTGGTCAATAATATCTGTATTCATTCTTCTGCATAAACTGCGATTGAGATTCAAGTTGAAACCTAAACAAAATTCCATATCACAGTGATTGTCTCATTAACAGAACATAACTATCACCATCTCACCTCTCATTCCATCCCATATCCCACATCCACATCCAAAAGTATCCAAATCCAAATCCAAAACCATCATGTCAGTCGTTCCATCGCTGAAAGACACCCCGTTCGACACCGACATTCGCGACCGTCATTTGATATACGATTACGCGGCGCAGGACGCCCAAGGCAACCCCGAGAAATGGCGCTATGAAATGTGGTTTTATAACGAGGACCGCATCGTCTATGCCATCCATGGCGGTCCCATGGCCGGCCGGAAGAACTTTCAAACGGCCACGTACCAGTGCATTCGACCGGGCGAGCTCTGGCAGTGCAATTGGCTTGAGGAGACCGGTACCATATGTTCGCTGGTGTACGACATTCCGCGGAAGCGCATCACCACGTTGCTGGGCTTCTCCAAGGGACATTGGGAGGAAGCGAAGGCGGCTCACGGCGACAAGCGGAATGCGAAGGATCTGGAAAGATGGAGGGGGTTGGCCACGATTGGCAAGCAGACGGATCGGAAGCTCCTGAGCGAACAAGCAGACATCCTCGAGGATTTCCGAGGCCCTGGTGATTTGGAGCCGATTGACATGGAATGGCCGACATTATAGGCGAGGCAAGATCGTGGGAACGTACGCACCGCAAGAGGGGTATGCGGTTGAATGAGGATTGATTATAGGAGTAAGGGGGTTTAGTGGTTGTTGTTCGAAATGGTATTCTATTTTGTGCTTCGCTAATATCCAGTATACCCTTTATAATCTTGACGTTTCACTAGCAAACATGCAATGCTTGTCTCGTTTATGTCCTTCTTTCATTTGGGTGTAGATGTGTTACCCCTTTTTGTGCACCTGAATTAATCCACCGGGGTTCACGGAGGGGAAAGAAGCCGGTCGGACTCTAGACATCAGGTGTCGGGAGCCGAGTCATCATGCGTAACCGTTGGCCTTTCCCTCAGATGTCTTCGCAGCGGCATATCTCACAGCAGCTGACCTCTCACTGACTGACGGGATTATTCACGTCTGTCGCAGTATTATGTCACCAATCTTCGGGTGCCTCAGTTCTTCCTGTCGAAGTGCATCACAGAGCTGTGTCATATAATGTCCGGTAAGGGTGGGCACCCTGCTGTTCGTCGAAACCAACCCAGGTCAGGCACAGCTCGTGCCGAGAAATCTCAGTCAATGTGAGATATTTCTGGTGTAATAAGATAGTTGGTGGGTGATCTCCAAAATCGTGACGGGTATATTCCTTGCGTTCATTCTTGTCGGTTGATTTGCCAGAAAGGCGGGGTGAATCATAGGTCAGGAACCTTGACTTGACGACGAACTGCGCGAAGACGGGGCCTGAGTGCAAACGAGCTCCAATTGTATATCGTCCACATATTTGGGGGGATGGCCGTTGTAGGATGGAGCTCTGCTAATAATGGCAACTGCAACTTGAGCTGCTTGGTCATTGGCAGTCATGTTATCAATGAACCAAGTCTTCCACGGTTCACTGCTAGACCCGGACGTTTGGAGGGTTGCAATTCGTGTGATATCGGTTTCTTGAGCAAAAGCTTTCTTTAGTCAGTAAAAGAGACTCAATAAATAAGAGGTAAAACAAACACCGGAGTGAACATACAAATAGAGGGAATGGCAGCGACGTCGAATAGAGGTGGGGGGCAATTGGAGAGTACGGGCTGGTTGATGAGCATCTCACTCAAAACCGTATCCAGAGGGTCATCGTAGTAACTTCCACTTGTGGTGAGTCCAAACAAGGCCTGCTTCAACATAGTGATCAAGTCGTACGAGCACTGTGCGCCCCACACGCCATCGCAGCCATTGTTGGAACCTGACGGCGTTCCGGTAAGATTTCCCACCCGCAAGGCAACCTCGGAGGTGCGGTTGGAGTTGATAACAGAGTTATTGAGATGAGCACTGTATCCAAGCCAGAAGCTGACTTTAGTCATAGGTTCCTGGCCTTTTCCTCGAGAGTTGGCATCGAATCCATAGTAGAGGTTGAGGCTCTCCTCAAACAGAGGCGGGAAGTTGAAGGAGACGGCAGTCTGAGCCAGGGCATCAAGACAGCTACCACTCCAAAATGAGCAGAACTGAGCTATTGCGGGCGATCCAAAAACAAGTAATAGAACGAAGGCATTTACACAAGATCGGAGGACTGCCCCCATTCCAATAGGGCCGGCCATTTGGTACCACGAACGGTCGGAAATCGTGCTGAGAAGAGAGACCGATCTGCTTCACAGACACAATAATGATTTGATGGGATCCGTTGAGCGGGTGAAGACCATGCTCATAACCGTGGTTCGGTGTATATCAAGGTCGATTAACAGGCGGTGGGATAGGTGGTCGCTTGGAAATGGTCAGGGTCGGGAGGCGGTCGCCTGAATCATGCCAGAACTAGATTTGCTATAAACGCATAAAAGGCACGGAACAAGACGGATTCGCAGAAGTCCAAAGCTGTCGTGTAATATTCTCAAAAGTGTGTAAGACGAGTTCAATTCGGTTATTCGCTTGTTATGGGCAGTAGATATGTGTAGGGTTATTCGCGTTCGCAGCCGCGACGATCGGGTGCAGGAGTCGCGACAGACAGGGCGGCAGGCTGACGGCTTATCGGTAGATATGGTAGGGAGGTAAAGGAGGTACTCGTTTAGAATTGAAGGATACTTGAAGGTTATCAAGTCAAGGCTGGAAGAACAGACCGGGCCGTCGGGGTTCTGGCGGTTGGAAGACTGCTCAAATTGTCCCTGGCGCCAGGGCCTGTGTTAGAAATGATAGGGAGGGGGTGGTGGTGGTGGTGGTGGGAGGTGATGAGCGACGGTCAATGATGGGTGTGTACGGAGCGACAGGGGCCGGTGGTCGGTTGCGGAGAAGGAATCAAGCAGAGGTATTTAGCCAGAGAGTGAGAGTGAGAGAGGGGGTAAGCATAAGGTAATCAGGGTGTGATTGCCAGTAGAGAGAGGGAGAGTAAGTGAATTAGTTAGCAGTAGTGAGGAATTGGAGGTCAAGTCGGAAGGAGTAGTAGTAGTATGATGCTGCTCCGTCCTGGACAGATTATTCTTTTCTTGCCAGGGCGAGTTGGACTGTCTTGCCCGTGAAACAAGGCGTGTGGATACGCATGGGATTGGTCCAAGGTGCCTGGCTTTCGGTGACTCCCTGACTTCCCAGAATCCTCGAGGCATTCTTGGCGCTGCCCGGTCACCGACGCTAACTGGCAGCCCCGCATACCTTGTGCCGAATGCGGTAATTCCGGAGGGTAATCCCGCCCAGGGTCGCAGCAGGGAGCCAGTCACAGGGCCCATTCACCACATATTTCGGGACTGGCGCCGCTCCTCCTCTCTCCTCAGGGGCCAATAGACTCGCTTATGTTCCAGCCACCATCGTAACTAGGAGGTTAGGTGGTATTTTATTTTCTTTCTTCCCACGCCCAGTGACAGTCAGAAAACGCGTCTTTAGTTGAATACTTACTGAGTAACTGATTATTTAGCTGTGCGCCTGGTGAAATTTCCTTTCTGACTGAGGGTCCAGGCTGTCTCCATATAACTAGCTAACCAACAACATACTAGTAGTTAATCTGTAGTGCTGATGAGCAGCGTCGGTGTGAACCTGCTCGGACTGCTGTCCTGTGCACGGTCGGTATCTCGTATCTCAGGTATTGTGTGGTAGTTCATACCAAGCCCCGTATTGGAACCAGCGTTTGAGATGACTTCTTCCGATTATTTTTATCATTATTATCCTTATTCTTTACGGTTTGGGAAACACTATGATCTTCCGGTTTCAGGGTCTGGTCACTCAATCCGACTAATAATATTACTTATCTAATATCTACCTGACTATAGTGGCCGGTAGCGGGTCCTAATCACCAACTGGTGATAAATTACAATATCTTTTTTTGGGACGCTAACTAAAACGCTTTTGGCTTTTTTCCACCATCATCCGGACCCTCCGGTGACATCGAGAATGCTTCAAGACCTGCCTTTCGACTCATTCGGAGCTCCTTCCGAACACATATGCTCGATGGTTTGTCCATCTCCATTTCTTACTTTTCGAGGAAGTAGTCAAGGCTCAACACATTGGTCTCACCAACCCCCAATAATCAATTCCCTGAGAGCACAACAGTACAGTACAGTAGATCGGATAAAGTCTGCTCGCAGGGGGACATTGAAGGACCGGCACATATAATCTACACTTTACAGTGGACAGCTTGTGAATTATTATTGACACTTCGGCCGAATTGTCCACTAACCCAATTTGGTCCTGTCGCCCGTGAACTTTTCTGGCCTTACTTTCATCAATCCCTCGTGTTCTGCGGTAAACGTCGAACAAGCTTTTCTCATCCATCTGATGGTAGTTTATAGGAGAATTCTGCAGAACCCTGCTGAGCTGTTGGATAGGCTACACTAGCAATTGTGGATGACTACCAGCGTGTGTTCAGGTCTCACGATTCTTTCGGCCTCGGATCCGCCTACACAGTTCGTACACAACGGTTCCCAAAACTACCAAAGACTAGATGCTCTCAGTCTAATACCTGGTATTTCCCATTAACCCACTCACTCACGCCTCGATTACTATGTTTCTGGGACAGATTAATCTACCCCAAGTACGGTGAGTTTGCCAATATCTGAGCAGTCAATGGTTATATGCCAACCGCACGTGGCTAGCGTATCGGCATATTGGCCTTTCCCTCGTCTACTACTAGTATAGTATTGCTTTTGCCAATCAATGCGCCCAGTCTCGGAGGTTTTTTGCTGCATGGCGCGTTGTGATAAACACCTACTCGAACAAGCATGGCTAGAATATAGTGAGTTCAGTAATACAGCCCAAAGCTCAGGCCATGCCCGCAGGGTCTCGTTGTAACGAGACACGGACTGAACACGGATAAATGTCGGATGTCCGAACACCCTTGACTTCGTTATGCTTTAGGTCAAGTGTGATGGTTGCCGGAGGAGTCACTCTGAAGCACGCCGCTGGTAGGGAGAGGCCCAGATATCGCACCAATGGTATTTGGGGATGGCCCATAGGCCAATTAATCAGAGTGATATTATCGGAATAGGTGAAGTGAGGTGAGGTTATTAAGTGTCCACACAGCTAGCCAGCAAGACAAGCTAACCCGAGGCTAGCTATACCCTATCATGGCTTTCCCAAATTCTCGGCATAATCATGAATGCCAACGAGCTATAGGTTTACCTTTTGATCTACAGGATGGTTGAGCGTGGCTGGTGATCCTACCAACGCTACTGTAGCGGTAGCTGCCGATGTTACCAGCTATCAGAACCAAGCAACTCAGGACGTCAACTTGTGTCACATGCTACTACAATGTCAATCATCCACCCTATCCGATAGATGAGACGATGTCTGGAACGGTAGACCGTTTTCCATTGCAAAAGCTCAAAGAGGGGGTTTGTTGATTGTCGGAGAACCGTTAGTTAGCCTGACCGATACGACTAGCGCGGTCCCTCGGAGAGATCCACTTTCCCTTCAATAACTACTACTAGTGGTCCCTGATTCACTCACTCGACTCAACTCACAGGCACACCACACTAGTAGCCATCTACTAAACTAACAGTACTAAAGTAGCCTGCCCAACTTAGCGTCTTAGCCAGCAAAGTCCCTGATTTCCCTGCCTTCCCCCTGTTGCGATGGGGTTCGACCGACAGAAATAATTCCATCCAATGGTTAGTTAGTTAGCTAGACAGTACTTACTAGTGGATTTTTCGGGGTTGCACTTTTGGGGTTCTTTTCGACCTTCGTAGCTAAGGAACAAGGGCCACTAGTGGCCGCTATGAAGATTTCCGAGCAATGAGCACTGTTCCTTGAATGGAACCCCCGAAATTAATTCATTTGGGTTTGTTGCTTTTTCGCTCAACACCCCCCACCTCTCTCTCGGGCTCTCTCTCTTCATAGCTCATCGTGTGTTGTTGTTGGGTCGGCTATTGCCGCTGTTGCCACCAGTGGGTAGGTGGGTAGGATTTAGTTTTTGGGTTCGCTTTCGCTTGCGGAAAAAGTCTCTGTTTGTATGCATGCATGCAATGTACGTAGGTAGCGATCGATTGCATACCACTCTCACTTTTCTTTCTTTCATTCTTCATTCATCACTTGGTACACACACCCACACCCCTGTACAGTAAGAAGAGGCGTGTGATATGTCTACTACCTCACTACTCCAGTATGAAGTGGTCAGACACTGCTTATCTCACTGCAAGTGAACAGGCAGAGAAATAGAACAGGGAAATAACTTATTCCAAGCATGCCGTCCTCCCCAAAAGAGCTTGTGATGGGTCGCAGTCTACCCTAATTTGAAAAGAACAAAAAGAAAAAGAAAAAAACCAAGACCCTCGGTGGCGGCTCTTTTGATTACTTCCCATGTGGAATCAACCCCAAGCCAAATCAGTCACCAGTGACACTTCCTTTTTCCCTTTCTCACAAGATAGTAATTGAACTAACACTAACTTGGACTGAAATTGATCCCTGGTTTTTAGAGCCACCATCAGTACTCACTACTTTAGTGTCTACCACTAACTACTTAACCAACCAACCCGGCACCAACCCGAGGGGCCCAAGCGGCCAGTAAATACCAAGTAGATAGCAGCACTACTCCGTCACTTCGTAGAATTTGACTATTGTTTCGCATTTGCTGCCTACCAATTTCCTCTCTCAACTAAACTAACTATGATGTCTTTCCAAAGAAGGAGGTGGGGTTGGGGAATTTGTTCAACCCTTTTCTTTTCCCCCTTCCCTACTTAGTAGTTAGTTCCCTTTTTCTGCCATGGACCGAAGGGATGGATGGGTAGTAGAGAAAAAATATGCAATGACATCAGTGATGCCCATCCCTGATCACCCACGACGAACCCGCATTCCAAACATCCGCGATCTTCTCTTTTAGGGATAGTCTGAATGCATCATTTCTACTACGTACTACATACTTACAGAGTAGGAGGCACACACACACACACACACACACACTCTCTCTCTCTCTCTCTCTCTCTGTTGGTTTACTACTTACTTACTTAGTTACCATACCATGTGCAACCAACCACAGGTCGAATAGTATACTTAGTTATTTTACTTTACTTCAGTCAGCCGACAATCAATTTGTTAATGTAGGTATCATTGAAAATAAAGCTATTCCATTCAAGAGAAAGGGTTCATTTATGCATTACATGCATGCACATGGAGACCTGAGTCCTACCTACCTACTTTTACTGTACTTACCTACCCCTCTTTCATAATTCCATCTCATCTCATCCCGTCTCCCAGGATCAGGATCAATTAAATGAAATGCCATCCATGTACGTAGTACTAACTATGCGACAATAATGCCTATGAGGTCATCCATCCGGAATGCCCTAAATCCTTAAGTTAGTACCCTACTGAAACCAAATAATACATTCTCCAACCAACCATCCATCTGCCTGCCTGCCTGCCTATCTGACTGTCTGACTCGCTCAGCCAAGCAAGTGGGCTCTCTCTCGGGTATGCTTGCTTGCTTGCTTGCTTTGCTTGCTGCCTAGTCAGTCGCGAACCCCCTACCCATCATATCACCAAGTAACTAAAATTTAATTTATTCTATTTTATTATTAACAAACAGTTCGTTTCCAATCCATTCACAACAATACCTAAATGCCAATGGTCATTAGTAGATAGATCCATCATCCGGCTCTTGGCTGCCTAGTCAAGATAAGGGGAAAGAAAGAAAGAAGGAAGAAAACTCCTCCTGTTCTTCACACTTCCTTTCGCTTCGCTTCCGGTTCGTTCGAAGAACGAACTCATTCAGCCTCGGGATTCTCGGAAGTGCGTGGGTGGGTGGGTAGGTGACTAGGGACTCATTCCGGAATACCTTCCCCCCCTAAGTTCCTCTTCTCTTATCGTGATATTATAATCGGGGCTTAGCATGGTAGTATAGTACTACTACCTAGGTAGGTACTAGGTTCAGCAGCTGCCTAATGCTGCCAAGTTGGAGTATTTTCCCAAAAAAAAAAAAAAACCAATTGGACCATAGCTGATTTCTTCGGTTGGAGTTGCCTGTGGATTCGAGCTTTGCCTTTGTCGGATTGTCTCCCAATGTATTAAGTAGTTATGAACATATCGATGAGACAGAGGGACATCTAAGGAGTCAAAGAAGACGAGATGGGGAGCTCATACCCCAATTTCATATTTGCTGTGGAGTCGTAACTAGTTAGCGGGTGCTAAATACTACTATGGTACTATAACTTCCTATGTTCGTTGCTATCCCTTCGTATCCTGATAAGCACATACGAACGGTAACATGTGCAAGTTTACGGGTTCCATCGGCAAATGGCCTTCTATACGAGGTCGCGTGCCTTGGAGATGTCTCTCACAACCCTTTGACCTAGACTCCCTTTGTCTGGGTTTCTTCTGCCTGATCTATAAAAATAGATCCCACAGTATACCTTCATCGACGCTGCATAGTCGAGGTGTGCCTCAGTCTCTCCAGTCCTTCAGCGCGCTCTCTGAGTATTGACGCATATCCCTCGATCGTTTTCATCAACCGGCGAATCTTTTCCATTTCTCGAGCCCGATTCTTGTTCGCAATAGACACCAATTTGCGTGCCGTTTCAACCTCGGCCACCTCCATGTCTGTCAACCCACGCGTCTGGCGCGACTGATGACTGTTCTTAAGGTTTTTTGTGATGTTGGTGACCTTGGTGACAGCTTTTACGAGGGGTAACATAAATATCATGTGCGACGTAAGCCAGGAAGCATTTTCAGGTGTAGCGCCTCGATGGCCAAAGACCACGTCCATGGCCGCCGCCCGCTGCGTAAACCTCTTGAGACTATGAGCTCCCTGGGGCACCGGCGCCACGTTCTGCTCCCAGTCGAAGTACGGGAGCTTCATACCATTGCTATCCCCTTCGTTGCAGGAACGGTCACCGTTCTTAGGCTTGGTGTCTTGTCTCGTCTTCATCTCCTTCCAAGTCTCATACATCCACAGCTCTTCCGATGTCAGCTGGCTCATGGCCACGCTCTCCGGGTCGCTTTTCGATGGGTATGTTGCTAGTTTTAGTCCCGTAAATAGTGCGAGACTGTTTCCTTGCTCGACTATTTTAGCTAGCTCTTCAAGCTTCGTGCAAGTCGTTTGAAGATCATCCGTCTCGGTAGGCACAGGTAGGAATCTGAAACCCTCGCTTACTTGTGTACCGTCCGCAAAAGGCGTAACCGGATCTTCATATTCACGCTTCACTCCATGGCGTTCTGATGTTATCTGAGAATCATAAACGCGTACCCCACGCGTCGGTAGTTGCCGTTCCATCTTCCGGTGCCGGGTCTAATCTATGTAGGGATTCCTGGGGTGTTTGGATGCGGACGGTCTGAAGAGACAGGAACCGAGATAGTACAACAGCTTATGAGCCAGCTGAAATAAATCGTTTCATGTTAGTTCCTGAGCAAAGGTTCATGGGCTCGTGTTTAGTCTGCAGGGGTCACACCAACTGTAATCCAGCTGTTCAAGGAGTTTCTCACGGAAAGGATACCACGTTCTGGCTCAGGTAGTGGTCACGTGCATTTCCAGACCGTTCGTCTCTGGTTATTGGCCGTCGTCACCCTGCGATCAATTGATTGCAGTCCCTGCTGGCGAGCCTCGATGGCGTCCGGCAGATTATCTCGCGGTATGTGGTTACCAGAGGATCTTTCAAGGGTGAGAGACTATCTTCCGTGAAAAGATGGTCGGGCAGAAGTCAAGATAAAGTATCAGTGAAGGAAGTGTAAACCGAACAGGGCTTTCAAAGAAAGCCAATGTGGTCGTCTTGGAAGACATGCAACTACAGGAAATAGAAGCAAGTGAAAGAAGTAAATGTGAATTGCATCGATATTGTACAGAGGTGCAACCGAATTCAGCAAGAGTATCCGACTGGCCGCCCTTTCCTAATATACACAAGGTTTTGATCCGTGACGTTTCTCGTTGTATACATGGTGAGATAATATGCAGGTGTCAAAATAGTCAGAAATTTCAGAGTATAACCCTGAATGAAAGGAAGAAGAAAAGTTTCAGAAGGGTAGGAGATTGTCCGTCAAAAGCAAGAAAGAAATGAGAATCCCCCAAAAACGCCAGAGCTCCACGCTTGAATGTCGCACATATATTTCCCGTGTTGGTCGCCTTTTCTCCAAATCGATGAAAAGTTCGAAATCAATTGTCGTCATCTTGAATAGACGCGTGCCCATGGCCGGATAGCCAAACTCGCTTCCAGGGACCGCCCTCAGGCCCGAACGCTGCTTCCCGATCTTGACGCATCCCTTCGAGAACACCTACGATACCGCCATTGCGCAAGCGCTCAAGGACCACGTTCATACCCTGCTTACTCTTAAGCACGGCATCCCGAGTGCGGTTCAATCCAATCAGCTCAATCGTGCGTTGGATTCCCGCAGTGGACAGGGAGGTGAAAAGGCCTCTTTTTGGAGCTTCTTCTTCGTAATCCCCAGTGTGATCGCTACTCGGCTCCGTCTTCCTTCTGCCTAGCAGTTTTCCTTGCCCGAATTTAGAGCGGAAAGTGACTGTAGTGCGCACCGTAGTCTGCTCGCTTTTCTTGTCATCGAGGGAAAGCCCTTCCAGGGTGCCGAGCGGACCTTCGGGCTGACGCTGGTAGAATTGCTTCTCGACCACGCTCAATATCCCAGTCCATTCCATGTTACGAGATTCCGTCTGCATCCAGCCCTCTTTGGCGTCCACAACAGTCGTTTCGAGGATATAGCTCTGGCCGGAATTGTCTGAGCCGCCAATCCCTTTGGGGAGGAGTTTGAGGATTCCCGAGGGGACCTTGGATTTCTTGAGGAGGAGGCGAGTGGTGTGGAGACGCTGAGTCGTCGGATCGACATAACGGTCAATGACATCGGTGGTCAGCACATGGCGAGAATACGGGTTGGGATAGCGAAGGAAGTAGGCCAGCGACACGGCCGGGAAGGAATAGTCGTAGGTGAAGACATTCTCGAAGAATTTCATAATTGCGAATGATGCATACAGAGTGAATCGGATAATTGGAATGAGGAAGTCACACCAACTTGGGGAAGAGAGAGGATGGAACTGGAGCACAGGGTGGCGTTGGGGATGCTGCTTGGTTTAAAGTGAACTGCAGTGCTCGCCTGCTCAATCGCCTTTCTCAGTGGCCGGACGAATCTGCCCGAGCCTCCGACTGGGAAGAATTTCTGTCAGCTTCTGGCCGCTCGCCGCTAAGCCTGTTTGGTAATGCGGGGATGGGCCGGTGCATCATCTGATTGTCTCCCGTCTGGCCAATCATCATGTAGTACTTAGTAGTCCTCTTGGTTTTCTTCAGCTACAAAGCACTACTATAGACCAGGACTGCGTGGCAGACAGCAAAGTCTTTGCTGATCCTCGTATGATCATACTTGAGGTATCGAATTTCTGACGTCAGGACAATCACCCTGCTTGTGATAGTAGTAGTATTCAACACACAACGGACTACCAGCCAATCTTCCATCATTTTATATATCCGGGTTGTATACGGGGAATAACGGGGAGTATAATCACCTTGAACTACTCACTATTCCACAAATACTGTAGTTCCAGCAATAGTGTTTAGTAGTACTAGTAGTATAACTTTAAGTACTTCAATCACTAACCATAACTACTACTAGTGCCGAGTTGTGACGAAACGGAGGAGCCATGACAGCCAAGCTTTTTGGACCTAGTACCAGTATAATTAGTAGGAGTAACAGGCTAACAGCAGAATACTTAATAGTAGTACCCACTGCTAGTCACACTCAATTATATAGCATACTAGTATGAGGGGTAGTTACTCGGTAGTACTACTACTGTAGTAGTGAGCACCCAGTTCGGACTCCACAAAGGTACTAGCATAATTCAACAGTGCTCTGCCTGTACTATTTATGCTCCATCTCATAACAACCTTTCGTCATAGCAGGGTGCAGTACAGTCGGACTCATACGTGGCCCTGCAATATAATGACAATAGGTGCGGAGCACTATTTGGCGCTTTTATGCATAAGATGTGTCAACAAGTGTGACACATGTCTGCAAGCTCATACGCCTACATGACCGATAGGGAAATCCTGGTCTCTCACAAGGTCGGGGCCCGAGATATCCGGGTTTTATCCTCGACTTTACTCGGAAATCCTTCTATTGTCTGGCTTAGATAGACGTTAGGCATGTGGCTCGTCGATTCCTCTGAGTACAATCTTGCCGCGGATGAAACCTCGGACACCATTGCTGAGCCAGCACTCCTCGCCATCCACTAGGTCAGTAGCTGCAATTGTATCCTCAGCGCAGAATCCCTGTGCTAAAGCATATTGTCTCGTTGTACCCGCATTGCCACCGCTGGAAAGCGGCGGTGTAATCCAAGCTGGCTTTCCCTCCCCCTCCGTCGTATTTCGTCGCCTGAAGTATGGTGTTGTAATGCTTCCTTCCATGATCGCACCCGCCGGGTTTACCAGAAGAACTTCCGCAGGCTCTACAAAAGAAACTATTCCCGATCGGAGTCGTGCAGCTGTGTAGAAGTCGCGAGCCGTAGTCTTGTGTGTGGTGAAAACGGATGGGGATATGCGTTCGGAATCGATGTATACACGCCAGGCAGTGGACTGAAGGTTCGTTTCGGTTGGAGTTAGATAATTCAGCGGATTCATTGACGTCGTCGGGTTGACCTCAACCTCGCAAGTGCCCGTGCTATCGAGGAGAATTCGGAGGCGCCATGGCTTGGTGTTGTCCGGAATGAAGGTGTTAAGAAACTCGACGAACTGATTCGTGTCTTGTTTCAGGAAGGCGAGAGCCTTTCCCCAGCTGAAACATGCCGCTGCATTTCGAAGGCGTTCTTGATGGTAAGGGAGGAGATAATACGGTGTGGTCAATGGATCGGGTGTTGTTCTAGCCGCTGCTCGCTTGCCTATCGTTGAAAGAGCAGGATCGTAGCGTAGAGACGATATGATTTTGAAGTCCTGTGGCAGCACCTCCGAGGCCATTTTTTTGCCGTCGCGGCAATTGCGACCGAGAAAAGTAGACAAGACACTTGTAAGTATGAGCTAGACAGAGCACCGAGCTGTTAGCAAGTGATAGCCGTGCTGTTGGCACCTCGGCACATTAGACGGTCGCACACTAGAAAAAGGGGGTTTGCGCAATTGAGAATATTAATTCGCGCCAGCCTGAGCTATGTGAGATGGTCATGATCCAGCACAGAAGACGACACATTGGTCCCATTTGCCTTGGAATCACGGATGATGATGTTGTGGAGAAAGCAGGAGCTGACGGAGCCCATCCCCTTGCGGCGAGTGTGATTGGCCCAAACCAGCTCGGAAAGCCCGCTGCGTCGCCGGAACCTGAACATCGCAACGCATAACTTTTCAAGCCGCATCTCTCCTCGCTCTCTCCCAACCCCAAGACAAGTTGTCCGCCCTGCCGACAAGCACTTGCTCTGCACTCAGGACCGTCCGTGCTCCCTATCAATTCCCTCCCAGGCCCATTTGGCTGTCACGATGCTGACCAAGCTCCCTTTGTAGATTCATAGGAAAAGCGATAAGAAGACGGGTTCCTCTGTCGGGTCATCATGTCAAGCCAGTCGCCATTGCCCCAGCCTACGAAGAACGTCGTTCTTGACACGACTTCTCTTCCCCCATCTTCATCAGCATCAGTTTGGGACCGCATCTCGAAATGGGTGTCGGAAAATAAGGCCCTTGTTTACACCATTGCCGGTGTTGCTGTGGTCGTGACCAGCGCGGGTGTCGTCTACTACCTCTCCGACTCAGGTCGGACTACCCCGGCCCCTTCCACAGAGAAGAAGAAGAGCAAGAATCAGAGGAGAAAGGAGAAGAAGAAGGCAGAAGAAGAGAAGAAGGCCAAGGCTGCCTCCGTTCAAGAGGGTATGTTGAAGAGAACCACACTCTGCCTCTCCCGTCGACAATTATCCGATTCGGGCTGACGATCTCCTTAGAGCCTGCCGCAAAGAAGACGGAGGAAGCGTCCGAAGAACTCCCAGAAGTTGACGAGGAATCCGTTGCACAGCTGTCGGAAGAGGTAAGTCTTTGGCCTTTTACGATGGAAACACCTTCGGTCGCCGATACCGCAAATGCTAATACCGGATTTAAAGACAAGGAAGGCTTACGCAGCCAAGCTCAAGGCTGCTGGAAACAAGGCGTATGGCTCCAAGGACTACAACAATGCCATTGAGCTCTACGGAAAGGCCATTCTCTGCAAGCCCGATCCGGTCTTCTACTCGAACCGTGCCGCCTGCTATAACGTTCTGTCGGAGTGGGAGAAGGTCGTCGAAGATACCAGTGCCGCTCTCGCCATGGACAGTGAGTACGTCAAGGCCCTGAACCGGAGAGCCATTGCATACGAACACCTGGAGAAGTTCAGCGAGGCTCTACTTGACTTCACTGCCAGCTGCATCATCGACGGCTTCTCCAACGAGATCAGCCGTGTTGCTCTGGAAAGACTCCTGAAGAAGGTTGCCGAGAGGAAAGGAAAGGCCATTATTGAGGCGAAGGGCAAGAAGCTCCCTAGCCCGACCTTTGTTTCGAACTATCTCCAGAGCTTCCGCCCCCAGGCACTGCCCGAAGGCCTCGATGAGTCTGCGGATCTGAGCGACGACTCCGGTAAGGGTCAACTCCGCAAGGGTCTGCTTGCAATGGCCCTGAAGACTGGTGATGGCTACGAGGAGGCTGCTTCTGCCTTTGAGAAGGCTCTGGAGCTCGGAGACTTGGGTGAATACGAAGCCCTTGCTCTTAACCTGAGAGCCACCTTCACCTATCTCGAGGGTAACGCTCAGGCCGCATTGTTGGATCTCAACAAGAGTGTTGAGCTGCAGCCGTCGTTGGTTCAGAGCTACATCAAGCGTGCCAGCTTGCACCTCGAGCTCGGTATGTTAAATGCCCTTTTCGTTTGGTAGATGCTTTGCTGACATGTCCCAAAGGAAACAAGGACGCCGCTGCCGACGACTTCGAGCTCGCCATCACCCACAACAAGGATGACCCCGACATCTACTACCACCGCGCCCAGCTTCACTTCATCCTCGGAGAGTTCGCCGAGGCTGCTAAGGATTACCAGAAATCCATCGACCTCGACCGTACGTTCATCTACTCCCACATTCAGCTTGGTGTTACGCAGTACAAGATGGGCTCCGTTGCGTCCGCCATGGCCACCTTCAGAAGATCCGTGAAGAACTTTGAAGAAGTGCCTGATGTCTACAACTACTACGGTGAACTTCTCCTCGATCAGCAGAACTTCTCGGAGGCAATTGAGAAGTTCGACAAGGCCGTGGAGATGGAGAAGCAGAGCAAGCCCATGGGTATTAACGTCCTGCCCCTGATCAACAAGGCTCTTGCCTTGTTCCAGTGGAAGCACGATTTCCAGGAGGCCGAGAACCTCTGCCAGAAAGCTTTGATCAGTAAGTCTTGCGAACGTTCGCTGTAAAGTGGAGAGATCTTGGAACACTAACCGGCTTGCAGTCGACCCCGAATGCGATATCGCCGTAGGAACGATGGCCCAGCTTCTGCTGCAGCAGGGCAAGGTCTCGCAGGCCCTCAAGTACTTCGAGCGCGCCGCTGAGCTTGCTCGTACCGAGGCGGAGATTATCAATGCCATCTCCTATGCCGAGGCCACCCGCACGCAGCTGGAAGTCCAGGAGAAGTACCCCCAGCTTGCTGCCCGTCTGCAAGGCATGGGTGCTGGCTTTGCCCCCCCTCCCTCTCTGTAAGATTGAGTCCTGATATATCTTCATTTACACCCGTCAAGACGCCGAAAGACGTGTACGACCTAATCTATTTTCCCTCATTCTCTTCTGTCTTGGAATTCCGGTGGTTGAAGCGTTGCAGGCCGTAGCTTATGCCTGGTCTGCTCTGGTAGGTGCATGGGCGCCTGAACCATTCATCTGTGTGTATTTACTATAAGGACTTCTTTTCTTTTCTTTTTTTCTTTTTATGTCTCGATTTATTTGACGTCTGGATCTTTTATTTTTTCTTTTTGTGCCGATATACTGTTTTATCTCCTGTTGCGACCGTGTTTCCATGTTTCTGTTTGCGAGATGGTTTTCCTCCCCCCTCTCTGTTTGTCTCCAAGCTCTCTCCATTGGTTCTGGGAGGGGCACACTGGGCTCTTTTATCGAGGAAGAAATGCGGGGCATGATGAGAGATGAGAGAGGTCTGCGGACCGGAAGATACACATATACTTTCTATCCGGCATGTCGGTTTGGGAAGAGGGGCAAGCACGAGCGATGTATGTATGTACCATAGTATAGGGAAAGCCAAGTGTGGGATGAATAACTTCAAGTCAAGAAAGAGTTAAGGTAATGGTGACAGGTCGGGTCGAATGATGGGGGAGATACTAGATGGCAAGTCACTGGATCACCATTTTGAGTAACTAGTGTATTCACCTAATCTTACCTCTTCTGTATTCCGCCCGACTAAACTAAAAGGTGCTGGTCCACCTGACGGGTATTCCCCCCCCACCCGTCGGCCTATCAGCAATCGCTCTCTCGCCCGCATCGGCGTCATCCATCTTGTCCGAACATGTTATCGTTCGACTCATCTACTCCCTATCTGACACTCATTCAACAGCTTGTCTGCTGAGTGATGCCTCTCCTACTTCTTTCTCCATCTTTCTTGTGAGTGAGACTCTGTCTCAGTCCCTTCCGAGGTGTGTTAAACTACCTCTTTCACTTTTGTTGCGTGAACCAAACCTGAGTGGTAGTAAGTAAGATACGGCCCCTTCCTATTCTTCTTATCAAATACTACACTATGAATCAGCGCCCTCTGCCTGATCGCCGTCACACCCTTCCCTGCAGGCAATATCTGGGGACTGTCTAGGCTGCCTTTGACATTCACTGCTGGTACTAACACTTTGGTACGCTTTCATAGCCAGTGACTTTTCCTTCTACGTTTCCCGGGTGCCTGACAGCGACCGCCCATTGATTGACCTCAGGCTGATCCCATCGGGTCGGTCGTATGCTCCTGCCCCTCCTACCCAAAGCTTCCTTGGCTTCCCCCGTTGGCCGCCTCATCAGCCTGCTGTAAACACTTCATCACTTCCCTGCCTTTCCCCTCTCGACGCTATCGTGGTCTTCATCTACCTTCAAAGGCTACACTCAGATCCGTTTCTCATTCTCTGCCGTCTTGTTGGTTGATGTTGATGCTGAGTAGGTAAGCGCTCAGGCAGCCTGTCCGGTTTCTGGCATCCGGTCTTGCCGTTCAAGCGCTGGGGATTCTGAGATATAAGACACTGATACCTTGGTTCGATCCAGACTGCACTGCACGTCTTAATAACTGTCGCTCTATCTCTTTGTGCTGACGGCACCACCACTTATCACCATGCCTGCCACACAGGGTAAGTGTCTGCTCTGCACTAGTCTATACGCACCGAAGCCAAATCGAACTAATACCTGTTCTTCGGGCAGCTATTGTGACTCTCCGCCCTTTGTCCGTATCCGATGATTTGCCATATCGATCCCTAGAGTTCACTTCTACCAATAATCAAGTCAACATTGGTCGGGCTTCTAAGCGTGAATCAAAGAATCTTATCCCCGCCAGAAACAATGGATTATTTGAATCGAGGGTCATGTCGCGCAACCATGCCAAGCTATGGGTGTGCTTCGACAAGCAGGTATGTTCTTCTATATGGCTATCACCTCAACAGGTAGTTGGGCTTCAGGCCAAGATAGGCTGAACTTTGTTTAGCTCGTCTACATTCGTGACGGTGGGTCGATGCATGGTACCTGGATAAATGGGAAGAGAATTCCAACAGAGGAGGACTCTGTCATCAAACATGATGACGTGGTCACCTTTGGCTCCACAGTGTATCGTGGCTCTGGTGAGTCTTGCCCGACTACTGAGAAAGGTACAGATGGGTTATTGACGTGTCATATAAGATACCTTCCCTCCACTTAAAGTTCGTTGTGAATTCGAATGGCCTGACCCTTTGTACGCCCCATGTGTCCCGCCTAGTTTGAGCAGTGCTGACACCATGGACAGCCAAAGAACCGCCCTTGCAACCAATACCTTTTGTGTTCCTGACGATGATGACAGTGATGCAAAAGAAGATTCCGTTCCTATGGTGGTTGCATCCGACAGTGCTTCCGAGATTGACAACTCCACCCCCGATTCAGATTCAGACGACCAATCCGTCATGGAGGTTTCGTCGCCTTTGACGTCCCCTCTGAAGAGGGACGACGCAAGAAATTCCCACGTGGGTGCCTGCTCAGATACAGATCAAGTGGGTAGACATGATGGCCAGCAAGGATCCCAATTGAGCCCTATTGATCTCGAGCATGGACAACATGAACAGCCTCTGGTAACTCCCCGGATGACCCCACCCTCCGTCATAGATCTTATCGACGAACCAAGTAACGCGGCTCATGATTTTGATGATTTCATCCAGGAGGCGGACAGTGCATCTGCGATGAGTACCTCTGACGACGAGGATTCCAGCTGGGGCGAAGATTACCATGCTGGTTCGGATGACGACGAAGATGACGAGGTAGATTCCCAGTCTTCGTTCAGATCCAATGCAGAACAGTCCCATGAAGATGAGGAGTCTGTGAGATCGAGAAGCCTTCATGTTCTGGGGATTCGCGACTTGATAGCATCAGAGGCGAGCTATGCTGTGGAGGAAACAAATGCCCGCTTGCCATGTGGAAATGATACATCCAGGCCCGAATTTAACGATCGACATGGGGAGGATATGGCATGTGACGCTGAGACGTGTGAGCCGGAGTTGCTCGCCGTTAGGAATTCCACATCAGATCTGCGTTCTCAGAGCACTGGCCCTTCCAGAATAATTTCGACCGAAGCTCCACCGCCGCCAATCTTATTGCAGCCAACTCTATCTTCTCCATACGGAAAGACAGTCGATCGTTCGCTACCTAGCTACCAGAATAATCCTCCAATGATGCACATGGACTGGTGGAATCCACGAACCACTGCAAACACTTCATACTCCCTGCATATCCCCCCAACTCCGCAAGTGCCTTACGCTGACGGACCCTTTGTCAACAACGAGTCGTTCCTGCTTGGTGAGACTGATCCTGCTTGTAACCGTGGTAATGATTCAGTCATTGCTTCTATGGCTACCCCTGGGATTGTAAGCCAGGAAGCAGCTTCGAGCGACGGACAAGAAATCCAGGAGACACCCATGCCTCAGAAACAGCCAGATGCCATTCCAACACCATTGCCACAGATGCAAAGGTCCGAGATAGGATTAGATAGCGTTCCCGCAAACAAGCCACTGAAAAGGAAGGCGGAGGAGATTGATGGCTCGTCTGGGAGTTCCGAGCTAGACGTTGCTACTTATCATCGAGACGGGGTTGACTCAGCTGTGACAAGCGCTAGCCAATCGTCTGACCAAGAGACTTGCTATCCGGATGCTCAGCCACAGATGCCAACGGACCAACAGGAAATTCCATCCCAGTTGGCAGACTTAGACAGTGCGAACGAGCTGCCGTCAGTTGACGACCCCATTAATGATGCCGAGACGACCGCACCTCCTACAAAGCGAGCAAAGACTTCTAGTACGGGGAGGTTTGCCAGCCATGCTGCAAGTGCTGCTTTGGGTGTAGCCATCGGTGCTTTCGGTACTATCGCTGCGTTGGCGTCGCTCCCCCCAGATTACTTTGAGTAAAGAACAGGAGTTGTCCCGGAATTGGCCATTCGCTTTGGAAACTATGCGCTTCTGTTATGAAACACGGTGCTTATGAACCACACCGAGTACGTGGTGCTATCGGCGTTCTCTTCTCATACCTTTCCGAATTGGGATATGGCGGGTGCTGCTTCTCTGTCTCTCTTCGTTTTCTTTCTATCTTTCTTTCACTTTTCCTATGTTTGGTATTTGGGCGTGTTTCTCGCTGTTTTCTTATCTTCCTGCTCTGATGGGCTTCTTCAGAACCGAGGTACAACCAGCCAGCCCCCGCAGACCTGGATGTAATTATTGTTCTAGCAAATAATACAGCCAGTTCTTCCGATGGCACACTAGTCGGTGTTGTTCCGGGGTGGATGAGACGGGCCAATGTAACCACGGCCGCAAGGCAGGCTCTTCTCGCTCTCATGATCGGTGGGCCGGCTTTTAGTTATGACCGGGGGGTCATACTGGTTCTTTCTGCTGAGTGGAGCTTATTGGCCTATTGGCCTATTGGATTGGTGACCGCCATGAAGTCGACCATGACCACCACGTCGGCGCCTCTATCAAGGCTTGTCGTTCGTTACTTTCTCCTTCTCTGCCTTTCTCTTTCCGTCTCTGCATTTTCCTCTTGATCCTGATCTGCCGTAGAGGAGCTGCCACCGCTTCTTCTTCCCCACCTCCCCTCCCCTCCTTTACTTCCCCTCATTGTCGGGGTCGTCGTACACCCAGAGTAGAACTTATCATTGAAGGGCAATAACCAGGTTGAAGGTGTCCAGCCGTTCGGCCGGCCAAGTTGCCGTACGTCACTCTTTCTTCCTCCTCCCAGCTTTGCTTTTCTCTGTACAACAAACGGTGCCTCCAGCAGCAGTTCCACTCCGTCAAGCGCGCGAGTCGCATCCAGTTTCCCTCGGTAGTGTCCCTGTCCCGTGGCCTTGCCTTGAGTTCAAGGTTGGAACTCCTTCGCCTACCCTGCTTTTGCTTTTTCTCCTTCCAGGGATCTGTATCCCAGCCAGCACTTTTCCTGTGACTCGGGCAGGTTAACAATGGCCACGATTATGTGCCCTAATAAAATTCCAAGTTGGGTCCTCAGTCGTGCGCGTGATGCCTGCCGGATACTTGCAGCTCACCGACCATTGATCTGATTGAGACCCGACTTTGCCGTCCTCCACTCCTACCTTACCTGTAAGCCACCCACCCTTGCATATTTTCTTCTTTCTGGTTTTCATTTCATTTCATTTCTTTGTCCATAAGTCTCTTCTGTTTCCCTGGCTGTGGGATCCACCCGTGACCGAGACAGAAATGGACCACATGGATGGCATTGTCACTGGGTTTCTTAGCCATCCTTCGCCTCGGTCTAGAATCCCTGAGTAAGGGCAGATTGGTCCCTTTAAGACCACTAGGGCTCAAAAGTACGTGTTCCGTACTCCGTACCTGCGGCAGGAGCATCAAAGTCAGGCAAGTTTCCCGCCATGAACTGCGTGAGTTCCAACCGCAGTTCGAATCCCATAATATGGACAGGGATTCTTATAACATGTGACCAATCCGCAGACGCAGGCCACTCAAAGAACCTCCAGGATCTTCGGCCATTGGTCCAGGCAAGAAAATTTCCTTTGCCTTTTAAAGAGGACGACGCAAGATTAATGCCCCAAAAGCCGAGCAATCATCGCTGCACTGCGGTTGCGATGGAATCGCCATCTCCCTTTTCTTTCCCCCCTTGAGAAGTGAGAACCGGATACCTGCAGAAATCGGGAATGGACTGCCACTTGCGAGGCGCGGAAATTACGGCCTGCAAAATTCACTATCTGATCGTCCAGTAATCTGCTATTCTCATTTGTTCCCTCTCCCCGTGATTATTCCTTCTCATTTTATTTTTATGTTTTATTTATTTATTTATTTTCTTTTTATTTATTTTCTTTTTCTTTCTTTCGAGGGCGCTTGTCCGCGTGTCCTCGTGCCTCTGCAGTTTCATGGCTCCCGTCACACTGTGCCCATTGTTCACAGGCACGCATGAATAAACCTCCCCTTCCTCACTCTTCGCGGGTTTGACTCGCTATTTCTTCTTTACCTTCCTCAGTCACCATATGCCCTACACTTCAGGGGATAAGAAGACAGCTTTTAGCGCATGGGCAGTGGCGCTGCCGCTAAATTGGCCTAAACGCCGCACGACCGTTACTCCATCGCTTGCGGGCACATTGGAAGGCCCACGGAGTATTCCGCCTAGAGTATAAGCTGAGGCGTAGCTTACAGGGCCACAGAGTTAGGCAGAAAGTGTCAAGACTATCCGAAGCCTATTCATGTGCCATGAAATGATTGGGTGGACAGCCCGACTGAGACGCAGCTTCGTGCATGGAACACCCTACGACTATACCAACATATAGGGAGAAGCCCAGGGTGAACTCAAGGCATACGGTATTGACGAACGTCGATGACTCTGTATGGCTGCTAGTCCAGTGTCACTACGACCACAACACATCGCTGGAACAAAATTCCGCGTTATCAGGATATGTTGCCAGCCATGATCGTGTAAGTGCGTGTCGCACTGCGCTTATCCGTTATGGGAGGTCAGCGAAAGGCTTAAAGGGCCACGTCGCATTGAAGGCAGTTGACCTGGGATGCTTGCCGAGCTTAGCGATTCTTGTTAGTCGCGTAACACAATTTTCCGTGGCTGCCATGCTTCTGGGTCTTGTATCCCGCCGTATAACATTTCCGGCTTCTGCTTGGTCACATACTCGAGCCTGAACCGACGTCTGTATTTTCGACTAAGCGCACCATGCAGCCGTAATCACCTATTCGGTCGCCCAATCAATGATAATCGAGATCCATCATTGTCCGATACGCTTGGGCAGGTCGTGCATCTAGGCACCTGGTCTGGTTGGCAACGGCCGGCACAACGCCCATAAACTGGACCCGGCCCTATGGATCAGGAATGCAGAAAAGGCTCCACTGGGGCGCGGAGTCTTTCCTTAAAGGAATCGGAGGAGTTGACACGCCCGACAGGCACATTCTGCATCTCCTCAGGTGGCCTGGGGCTGTCTCTGCGGCCCCTTCATGATCCTGGGACCATGCCGCACCGCCCGGTCTCATGTTATTGGTGCGGCATATCAAAAATAAAAAATCTCTGGATGTGACTGAGTCTTCGTGCCTTGAATTTTGCTCGGAAGATGAAATCTTGACAGATAATTTGACGTTGCTGATACGAAGTGGTCTTGACTCGAGAGCTGGTAGCACACATCGATGACCGAATGAGTCTTACAGTTCCCGTCCCCCGCGAGCTTGCCCTTGGCACTAAGCAGGGAGCGGGATGATTTGACTGAAGCAATTCGCCTTTGCTTTTTTCTTTCTCATTACCTTCCTATACGGGAATCTTCGCCGATTCTATGTCTCATCTTGATGATTGATAAGCCCCATGGCCCCCCTACAAATACTGTGTTTGGTCATGGGAAGTAGCATATCCGACTCTTGATTTTTTCTCTCTGTCCGATCAAAGTATCAACCCTCTCTAAGGTTGTGGAACCAGTTTCTGAGCATAGCCTATTCTTGGACTACATATTACCATCTCGTCCTCGTTCCTGAAGACATGTCTCATCAAGCCGGACTAATGTATCAACGAGACCCGGGGCATACCTCCTGCATTGGGGGGCGGACAGTGGTGACATGCCGAAGCTGTGCGGGAAACGCACCACGGTCAGTCGACGCATCCAATCATTCTTGGATCGTGTTGCCAATGCTAATCGGGATCAGAAACTCCGTTTGTAGTAGCTGCAACGGCCGTGGGTTTAATGTCTTCATATGTCCTCACTGCAATCCGGCCGCTGCGGCGGCAGCGTTCAAGGGCTCTGCTGGATCATCACAAGGCACCACACCGAATTCATCTGTCCCTGCTTCGCCGTCATCTCTGAGCAGGAGCTCGTCCACCTTATCCTCTGATACCAGGCCTATTGGGAATCGAAGGCGGTCGGGGGACAGCGACGAGAGCTCTTCAGGCGGACACGTCGGAGCAGGGACTAATTCACCACGGACGGTATAGAGTATTCTTAGGGACGTCGGAAAAAGGGCGCTGGTCGCCCGTGTGCCCAGTTGGCTTTCGGACACTCATTTGACTGCTTACATGTGTTGCGCTATCGTACCCTTTTTGATTTATGAAGGACCATAAGGACGGGTCTGCGGGGGTTTCCTTTTTGGCGAAGTGCAGGCGCATCAGGACATAGAGGAAAGCATGGCCTTCCATGCAGGAAACCTGTTGAGGATTTTCAATTGCGCACCATGTCACGATAGACCATCGTCGTCGCACTTCGTTTCAATGTACTTACTGTTTCACGCCAGATACCAATAGGGAAATGAATTGCCAGATGCTTGGATGGAGTGACGTCAGCTCCCGGGGTGAGTTCTCCCGAGCTTCTCTCCATGTTGGATTCAGGACCATTGGTTTGCCTCGGATGCGAAGAAGTGCAAGGGTCATTTTATTCGCCCCCGCCACACTCCTCTTGAATTAATCTAAGGAACCATTTTCGCTACGTCTGTGTCACTCCCACCCCCGGATATCCCGGCCTCCACCCATTCCACGGCATATCCGACAGCCGGCAATGAGAGTCTGGAGTTTGGGGCAAGACGCGAGGACGATCACTCCACCTCAGGTTCCGAATGCTGTTTCCCCCAAAAACCTATATGTAGGAACCATGACCGCCCCTGAACTCAAAATCTGCTTGTCCTTTCTTTACTCATTAAGTAACGCTCTGATTTTCCTACAACATGGCCTTGTCTTTCACTGAAAAGCCCCCGCAGGGGAGGGTTCCTTATGCGATCCCGCAATTGGAGGGTGAACGCATCACGATTCCGGGGAGCAAAGGAGCCTTTCGTATCCTGGCTTCCTCTAAGCAGACCAATGGCCTCATGGCTGTCTTTCAGAGCGGGGCTGTTCTTTCAGACGCCCCGGGCTTTCACTATCACAACCACGCCCACGATGTCTTCCTGGTGACCAAGGGCTTCTTGAAATTATGGAATGGAGACAAATGTCGGATAATGGGGCCTGGGGATTTCGCTTATGTCCCTCCTGTATGTCAGATGCTATTTGCTATGCTGTATTTCCTGTCCTCCCTTTCTTCGCTCACGCTTGACTCTCCAATGTCCACTACAGACTGTGGTTCATAACCCGGAACTGCTGGGACCACACACGGAGACCTACGGCGTCGTCACTCCCGGCGACTGGGTCGACTTCTTCCGCTACGTGTCCGAGCCTTATGAGGGTATCCTAGTTCCCGAGAACGACGATCGCGACCTCAAGGCTCTGTTAATACCCAAAGTGATGGCTGCGAAGCAGGACTTTGACGTCGTGTTCCAACCACACTACCAACCTCCTGCACTAGGGGAGTGGAGTGCAGATGAGGAGAAGCTCCCCGAGTCGTCACAACCATATTTCCTGCGCGCCAACACGGGTCCCAAATGGATGCTGGGAGGTGTCATGTCCCGCCCGTTCATCACCACCCGTCAGAGTCAGGGTGTCTGCGCTATTTCCAGCATTGAATCCTCCAAGACCTACGGCGAAACTCTACTTTCTAAATTCTTGACCTTCCAGTCGGTAGATCACTGTCTATGTGTTCAGGAGGGGACATTGACCGTCCAGCTGAAGGATGGCCCCGAGTCAACTTTCCGCGAAGGAGAGACAGTTGTGATCCCGGCCGGTCAGGCGTTCGCTCTAAGATTTGCCAGTCGGTATGTGCGGGTCTGGTCATTTACCGATGGCGATGGCATTGAGACTTTGATCCATCGGTTGGGCACACCATTCGAAGGTGCTGTTCTACCTGACCAAGCGCCGGAGTGGAACCCGGCGGAGGTTGGGTCTGTAGCGTCCGAGTTGAATGTGACCATTGAACTCTAGAGGGGAGAGAAGGGGGAAGGGGGAAAGGGTGGATGACGTGGATGCATGAACTTAGCGTGGCTCAATTGAGCCTTGTGACGACTATTGGAACTGGAACTATTAGCGATACCTGTCATGCTCTACCTTATTTGTATTAGTTAGTTAGAAAAGTGGAAAGGAATCGTATCCATTTCATTTAATTTATTTTTTTCATCTGCACCCCGCGGGGACCCCGCAGAGGGCTCCCACGTGATGCTGACGGTCGGAAATCCCGGCCGAATCTCCCTTTCCAACTTCATCCTTTTTGCGATTAACTTCGGCCTCTACTACGATCGACTACTTTCCCCCTATCTTCAATTTGCCTCCACTCTTGTCCTTATAGTTCGTTTCGGATACATACCCCAGTTTTCCCTATGTCGTCTACCTTCGTCTAGATGGATGATGGATGAGTCGCCCCCCATTCACACCGCGGGTGATGATTCTCTTCCCCCGCCGCGGGCCAAACGCCCTCGCGCTGCACAAGCATGCGACCGCTGCAGGGCCAAGAAGTACAAGTGCGACGAGCAGTATCCCTGCGCGCACTGTAAAAGTATGCCGTCTATCGCGATAAGCTGTCCCATCCTGAACTAACCTCCTTTCTAGAAAGCCAACTCAATTGCGTCTATCAGGGGAATTACCGTCAACGCGAAAGCAGCAGGTCTGCACGGTATGTATATCATATTTCGTTTACATAGTATTTAGCTAGTTCGTGTCTTGGTATTTGCTGACATATCAGACAGATACGTCGCTGATCTAGAGCGCAAAGTAGACGAGCTTACGGCCCGACTAAGATTGGCAGAGGCGGACGTTACGTCCCAGCACTCCTCACGGTCCCAGAAGATAGTAGTACAACCAAGCTCTGGACCCAAGCAAGCTCCTCCTCCCCCAGTGGGCGTTGAGGCGACTCCATTGTCGCTGCCTCGCGCTGCATCCACGCCGAGAGAAGATGCGCCTTTCATTTACGAACACCATGACGAAGCTGGGGAGTCGGTAGGGGATGAAATCAGCGAACTGAACCACCACACCAACGGTATCGAATTTCACGGCAGCACTTCTTCGACGGCTCTCCTCGGTCATCTTCAAAAGGCCCGGGAACCGCAACGCTCCTTGGAGCGTCGGGACGCACGTCTCGAAGATCCGGGATATTCGATCGTCTCGACGCTGCATAACTCCAGCTTTTCACCCTCGGGTACCGGCTCCGCCCAGCCCTTGACATTACGGGAACAGAATTATTACTTTGAGCAGGCTCATGCATTTATCAACGGCTATTTTGAGAATATTCATTTCATTCATCCTCTCATTGATAAGGAGGACTTTTTGCTTCGGGCGCACAGTCTATGGTTCAATCGTGGCGTTCAGCCGGAGCCGAGTTTTGTTGCCTTGTATCTGAGTATCCTCTCGTTCGGGGCCTTGGTGCGGGTCTGGGATGAGGACAGGCTGGGTGGACTGACCCGATTTGAATGGAGCAGGAAGTTGTTTGGGGAAGCTCAGATGTACCTCAACTACCTGCAGTTCTCGAATACTCTGGATACGGTGCAGTGTCTATACCTTATGGTATGAGATCTTTTCTTCCTGGACGAAATACGGGCTGACCTTGTCTAGGCTAAAATTTGTCAGAACGAGCTGAATCCGAACTGTAAGTAAACTACTTCGCTACTTGCTTTTGCGACTGATAAGCTGACATGTCTTAGTGGCGTACATGTACCTGGGACTGGCTATCCGTACATGTCTAGCTGCTGGGTTCAATCGTGAGGTGCGCAGTTCGACAGAGCAACGCTCGGAGTGGATTTCAAAGACGTGGTGGTAAGTTCGTGCCCTGCTTGGATAGAGCTCACGCTAACCCTGGCAGGGGACTGTTCTCTTTGGAGATGTAAGTCTTTCTGGACATCCGGTTCAGTCACGATCCTAACCACACCAGTGAAATGAGCTTTTCAGTAGGCCGTCCGGATACTCTAGGCATGGATGAGTACCACAACCGGGCGCTGCCTGAGAGAGACGACTCTGAGTACGCTGTTATCCCATGGATGGTGGATTTTGCATACATCATCCGCAAGGTGTCTGTGCAGATATATCATTCGCGTATCACGTTACAAGAGAAGCTGCATCTCGCACTCCAAATTGAAAATGAGCTAGACCGATGGATGGCGAGACTGCCGGACAGGATCAAACCAGACATTGTTCAACGAGCAACAGGAGGAGCGTTGAGAGATCCGAAATGGGCACGAAGGCAACGCTTAGTGCTCGGTATTCGTAAGCCCCCTCTTGCACGTCCTGATTATTTGTTTCAGGGACAGTCACTAAACCTTGCCGACCAGGCTACTACAACGTGAAGATGCTCCTGTTCCGACCATTCCTCAGCTACTTCACACGCAAATTACGACATACCCCTATGGAACTAGAAGAAACGATCGCCAAATGTCTCGACGCGGCAATGAAAACCATCCAAGTCATTTACGATATCTACCGAATTCACACATTCTTCCGCTGCTGGTACGCCTGCCTTATACCTCATCCTATACCCTCCCATCCATACCCCGTTTAACCCAAAGTTAGGTGGTACAACACCACGTATGTCATGTTCGCCACGTCCACCCTCCTCCTCCCCATGTCAAAACTGGGCATGTGCGCCGAAACCATCCCGCTCCGCCGCTCCGTTGAAATGGCCGTCGAGATCCTCGAAGCAATGGACGAATCCGTGGTGGCGCGTAAATCTGTCGAAATTATCAAGCACTATTTGCGAGAGTTCCGGCCCATCGATGTTCAATCCGCTACCACACCATCCAGTAGCAACGATGGAACCAAAATTGCCGACTTTACTACTGACCCAGGAGCTGCTGCTGTTGCATCTGCTTCGGGTACTGCCCAGACAGGATTTGATATTCCGGTATGGTTTTTCAATCTTTCAACCCGCTTCATGTACAAATGAGAAACAGAATTGCTAATGTAGGGGGTATAGGAATGGGCATATGGCTTCGGCTTCCCGGATTGTTCCTTCGAAGGGATCGCTAGACTGTTCGATGATTTGGGAGGGTTGCCGATGTTGGATGGGTGACTATGTATTACTACTATATTTTACTATGTGCTATGCAATTCAATTGGTGGGTTAAGGGGGCTTGGGGGGTTGTATAGTGGGGTTGACTTGTATATAGCTAGTTGGTGGAATTGATAGATGACTTCATGCTCTACTGTAGATATCTAGACCCGTGATAACCTACGGATACTAGTCTGCTAAAAGCGTTCAGTTCATGCAATATAAACAAGACGAAAAGTGAACTTCCGACTTCGTCAGTCTGCTCTACTCCACCAATAAAATCGAGACATAAATAGTAATTCCACACCCTATACTGTATCTATACCCAACTAAAACACCATTCTATAGATGCGAAGTAACCCCCCTCCTCTTACTACTACCAGTACTACCACCACCAAACAACCCCGGATTCTGCTCCACCACATTCTCCACCTCCTTAATCGCATCATATCCATAAAGCCACGGTTGTACTTCAGGACACGTCCTACACATCATCGTATTAGCGTATCCTTACTTTCTTAAACCCCCTACTTCTACTTCCCAAACCAGAAGAAGAGGTGGTGGGGGAGGAATAAGTAATAGTACGTACCACCGACTCGGAAAAGCCCCTTTGAGCTCCTTCCCCAGCTGAGAAAGGAACAGCTGGTCTCGTTTCTCTTGTTCGGGGCCGTCGTGCATGTGGAAGTCGTTTCTCTGTTTATTTACACATTCCTGGTTAGTATATCTGTGCTTTCCTGGGGGTGGGGTAGGAGTTGTATGTGGATGACTAACCTGCTTGAACGTCTCCCTCACGATAGCTTCACCTCGAGACTTGCGTAGCTTCTCGTATAAACGGAGGATAGCGGGCAGGTCGGATTTGTGTTTCATGTGGCCGAGGAGACCGCCGAGGACGGCGCCGTCTTCGAGCGATGAGTTGGCGCCTTGCGCGAGGTAGGGGAGCATTGGGTGGCAGGCGTCGCCGCTGGAGGGTTTGGTTTGGTTGGTTAGTTGGTGGGTTGGATTGGGGTGGGGATGGATGGAGTACGTACATGAAGACGAGGTTGGATTTGTCGTTGATCCAGGATTCCATTTCGGCGTCTGAATCGATCGAGTTGGTTAGTAAATGACAGGGGGATCGGGTTGGGGTGGTGGCGGTGTACTTACGGTGCATGAGTTTCCATTTGTCAACGCCGTTCACGTAGCCCAGGAAGCGGGTTAAGCTGTACTATATCAGTTTTTTGGGGATCATTGAAGTGGTTTTGGTGGGGGGAGGAAGCAAACGTACACTGGATCCCAACCCACGAATAAGCGCATCATTTCGTCCAGCGAGCCGGTCTGTCGAGATACTCCCGGGGGTAGATCATCCGGTACCAGGAGAACAATATTCATCATCTTCCCTCCGCGTAGGGAGTACCCTACTGCATGTGCCCCGGGTCCGATCCAGAAATGTACCGTCGGGTTCTCTACCCAAGCTTTCAGGTCCGGGTCTGAGATCTGGTCTGCCGTTAGGACGATCCGATACGCCAGATCTCCCGTGGGAATGGGGTCGTCTTTTCGCCCGCAGTAGCATTCCCGACAGCGGGACCAGAGTCCATCTGCGGCGACGATTAGATCCCCGGAAACAGTTCTGCCGCTGAGGGTGGTGACGGTAGTAGTATCGAAGTCAATGGTGTTGACTCTCTCGTCGAGATGGAAGGTCACGCCGAGCTCCTTGGCTCGCGCGTATAGTGCTTGTTGCAGGTCTACGCGGTGCAGGTCGATGAAGGGTGCGGAGTACTTGGAGCGGATATTCCGATTGAATGATTCTTCATGGGCGAGGACTTCGCCTGTGTAGCGGTGCACTGTTAAGGAAGTGGGCTCTGCAGCGTCGGTCCATAGCTTCTCGGGGAGCTTCCAGTGTGAGAACAAGCGGGAAGCATTGGGAGTGATCTGGAGACCGGCGCCAACTTCTGCCAACTCTTTCGCTTGCTCGAGAACTGTAACGGTGTGGCCGGGCATGGCGCAGGAAATGGCGGTGGCGAGGCCACTGAGGCCTGCGCCAACGACGATGATGTCAAGATGTGAGTCTTGATGGCTCTATTTGATGGTTTAGTATTTTATCTTCACCTCCCCTTTCAAAAGTTACTTTGGTACGGCTCAGGGATAGAACACACCATTGTGGATCCTTCACTTCTCCCGAGAACACTGTTAAAGATGCCCATGGTGGCAGGGGCTCTTGAAATGACAATGGCAATGCGGAATGGCAAGTAAGGAGGCAGTCGCGATGTTTGTTGCTCTTTAAATCCACGACGACACGCTTTGCCGCCGGAGCTGCACTTATCCGCAATCACAAATCGTCAATTGGTCCAGATAGGAAAGAATTCCTGAGCTCAAACTGGGGCTGATTTGTAGGATTTGCACCGGAGTCCCCGGCTTTCCCGAGGGTCGGGATATCCGGGGGTGTGATGCAACGGTTCCAGTGGCTGACGTTCATCCCCATTCCTCATCTTAAGCAACTTGCGGGGGATCCGGGGTCTAGTGCCTTGGCTGGCACGGAAATGGCAACGTATGTTGGAAAATAGCGAACGGAAATTCCGTGGAGGGCTATGATACGAAGCCATCGCGGAAAGTGAAAAAGAGAGAAGCCCCCACAAGTCAAGAATAGCAGAGCAGGTGACTCCGTCACGTGGGGCCTTTGCTTTTCGCCCTGCTGAATTCATTGTGCTTCTTCCTCAACGCCATGTTCGAATTGCCATCCATGGTTCACTCCATGGTCCATAGGCAAAATCAATTCGTGCTCGTGGTTAATGTCGTCTCTGCGAAGTGGATTCGACTAAAGCAGGCAGAAATATCCGAAAGCATATCTGTCTTAACCGAAGAACTCTTAATCGGCCAGGAATCCTTTGGGAATGAAGTCACTCGGGCAAGTGCTGACAAGTACGGCGATTAGCTTTGCTGTTTGGAATCTCGCTACCAGACCTGCCAGGGGCTAGACTCATCTGACAGTCAAAGAAGAGTTGAGCTCACAGACAGCTTACCCAAAAGTTGGGAACGCTCTAAGCATGGTCTATGCTTGACTTGATTCGCCGAGGTAAGCTCTCCTAGCACTGAATACTAAGCATGACCTTCCCCGCTTACCAGGCACCAGTATCCCACGTGTACGCTGCTCGAAAGGTCCTATCAGAGGCACTTAGAGGCAAAGCTCTTTGTTTATCATAAAGCAAACAGACTCTGAGGTCATGACGTTGGGAAGAACCCGCGCAGGGCGGAGACGCAGTCTCTACGGCCATAACACCTAGACACGACCCCTCCCAAGGCACTTCGACTCAGTCCCCCAGCCGCCGTTAATATAGAGATCACCGTACAGGCTCTCCTATTGAGCAGCATGGGCCTCTGGACGGGACACTATTATTCGGTAGCTTTACGCCACTAGTGTACTCTATCCCTCTCTTCCTATCACAATCCATCTACGGCGCAGGATCGTACGTGGTCCCGAATATTCGGGGAACCCGAGGGCCACATCCCGGGATGAAGTGGCGTTTCAACGCCAGTCACTACCCTGTTCAGGGAGATTCCGATGGGTTTAGCCCATGTGATGATGGCATAGATTGTGTGGGGTAAAACCGGGGTAGTAGTGACAACTACCCAACTGCCGATATATGATCCGCTCCATGTCTAGATATATAGAACTTGGCATCGTATGACCTTTCTTCTGTTCCTCGCGACAGTTGGACCCTGAGTGGCCTGATAATTGTCCAATACTGCAACTAGTACTAGTACTAGTACTTCCATCATAGTACAATATGGCATCCCAAATAGATCCTAGGGTATGTCACTCCCTCCTCTTCATCATCGAATCGGAAAAATAAACAAACTAGAAACAAGCGCTGACCATCTGCTCTATGTCCTCCTATCGGGAATTTACAGCTCTATCCCCGCAGAGTCCGATTTGCAGCTCTACTCACCGTCAATGTCTTCGTCTTCATGGGCAATATGTACTCGGTATGATACTACCCACCATCTGGATAATCCCATTTGTCCGGACGAGCACTACTCACACGCAATGTCCCACATTAGTCAGGGATAGCGACCGGCTTCGACTCCCTCGCGGCCGATCTCCACGTCGGATACCAAAAGCTCGCTGACCTAGTCTCCTGGTCCGTCTTATCCATGGGCCTAGCCAACCTGGTCTGGATGCCGCTGGCACTATGTTTCGGAAAGCGCCCGGTTGTACTCGTGTCCATGGCCATGTTTGTGGCAGGGATTATCTGGACGGTCGTCGCAAAGGACTACAATAGCTTGATGGGAGCTAGAGTGTTTGCTAGTTTTGGTATGATATATCATCCCCTGGGGCTTTGTCCATGTGATGAATAGGGGTCTTTGCTAACAGCCACAGGCTATGGATCGATCGAGTCATTGGGGCCTAGTATCCTTGCTGGTTCGTACCCCATTCTTCTAAGACACATATGAAGCGAAGCGACCAGGTCCACTAATAAACCCTAGACATGTTCTACGAGCGCAACTACTCCAGTGCAATGGCAATCTACGCTCTCTTCCTCTCGGCTGGCTCTCAAGTCGGCCCCCTTATCGCTGGTTACCTCGTTGCTGCCCGTGGCTGGCGCTGGTTCTTCATCCTGTGTCTCATCATTGCCGCAGTCAATTTCGTTACCACCTTCTTCTTTCTCCCAGAGACGCTCTACGAGCCTGGACCCGAGGAGCAATTGGATATGGACGATAAAGAGAAGGCCGAGGCCTATCAGAGCCACGTCGAGGCCGTGCCCGACGTCAACGCCTGGCGGCGGCAGCAGCAGCAATTCTCCTACGGAGGGTATTGGAAGAGCTTGTTCAAGGTTGGCCTATCGGATGCAGCGAGAGAAAATGGTGTCTTCAAGCATCTGGCTCGGCTGTTCTGGCTACCGTTGCCCATGCTGCTAGTCCCGGGAGTTTTGATAGCTGCGATGATGTATGGTGTTGTATTAGGAGGGTAGGTTCCCCACTCCCCATTCTGTGCCTGGTTGTTTCATGGAATAAGCGATCTGACTATGCTATGCCGACAGTGTGGTCTCTATATCCACCCTTTCTGCCAACATCTTCTCCCCTCCGCCATATAACTTCTCCTCTGCCGCTCTCGGCCTGTGGACGCTTGGCAGCTTCGTCGGTATTCTCGTCGTGTGGCCCATCGCGGGCCCTCTGACCGACGCTCTCTCTACCTATCTCCGCAAACGCAATAATGGCGTCCATAAGCCGGAGCATCGGGTTCCCGCCCTCGTTATCCCGTTCGTCATCACTCCACTCGGTCTGGTTATCTTTGGATACACGGTCTCTCGCCACATGCAGTATGTGATACCAGCAGTAGGCTCGGCCATGTCTGCAGCAGGGTTGACCCTAGTCCCTTCGGTGATGTTGTCATATGTTGTCGACTCATACCCGCAGACTAGCGGCGAGGCGCTAGTGTTGGTGAATGCTAGCAAGAACATCGTTGCCTTCGGGCTGAGCAAGGGATCAGTGGACTGGATGACCACCCAGGGGGTGGACAAGATGTTCTATGAGTTTGCCGCTGTACAATGGGCGGTCCTCGCTTTGGGATTACCTCTATTTTTCTTCGGGCCGTGGATCAGGAAGAGAACTTCCAAGTACTTTTAACGATGATCAGTCTCTGTATATATTTATATCAACTAGGTTAAACATCTTTTTCCTCATCAATCAATGATATTGTCGAGCCAAGGTGGCTATTTGTTGAATTGTTTCTGCCATTGGACGAGACACGCTCCAGCGCGACGTGATAGTTTTCAGACTAATCTGGAGAAAGTTCATCTCGTTGAGCAGTTGGACTTTAGTCCCGTCGGTATCTTCGTGTCGGAGGTACTGGTCGATATCATAACCCTCACGCCAGATATCATGCCATGGAGTGTTTGGCCCAACATGGATTGTCTCTTCGCGGGATAAACACCATCCACCCATCACAACTGCCGACGCATATACAGCAGCTGGGATATGAGGTGCGTGAGCTGACTTGAACGGAATCTGACTGACGATTCGAGTAATAGCAAGTGCATGTAGAACTGCCCTAACAGCACCAGCACTCCTAGCCCATTGATTAAGATCAAATGATAGCTGGTCTTCCTTGGTGGCCATTCCTCCGAGTGGCTGCTGTAGACCATATGCGTGACATATCCTTCGACATAAAGAAGCAGAAGATACGGCTAGTTCAAGACAGACGGTGTGCCATCGGAGGGTGAGTTGGAAATTGTTGTCGTGGAGGGGTGATTCTTCACTGATGTTTTTGTCGTAGATATTTAACAAAGCTTTAATAATCTGCCTTTCGGAAATTGCGCCGAATACCGGTCCAGTGGTTTCGTGCAGGTCAGATACGAGGGACTGTAGACCCTCTATGGTGACAAGAATTGAGAAGGTTGAAAGAGGTGGTGGGGAGGAAGTAGGGTAATTTGGTGAGAAGACGGAGACAAACACTTCGCTGAAGGGACGTTGAGTTGAGCTTGACTTCTCCATTTCGACGATCCAGTCGTCTGCGGTCTTTGCGAGGAAGGCAGCATCAGGGCATGCAGTTTTGATGGAATTTATTAGGTGACGAGTGCTAGCCGGGGAACCTGAAGCTTGTGAGATTAGGCCGTCGAGTATGTAGTGGCCTAGAATTGCGCGTCGTTTAGTTTCAATGGCTGCCCATGTCAGCCATGCCGCATGCTTTGTCGAGTCCGGGGCATCTCGTGCTGGAATATGGTATTGTTGCAAATCTTCGGCGGCGTACATGCCAGATGTCCGTGCCCAGTAGAAGCCAAGTCCATGCCATACAAATGCAGTTGTTCGTATGCTTTCATTGCTCGAAAGTAGTGCAAAGAGTTGACCTAGAAGCGCCGTCATGACCAATTGGACACCGTCGCAGGCATCTCGCGGCCCCCGCAGGCTACTTAGTGTTTGCCAGGAGGTTGCTACTGTGGTATGGCCGAGGCGCCAGAGCATCTCTCCTTTCTGAGATGAGTCTGGTTGGCATACAAATAAGGAACCGAGGGCTACCATGTTCAGCAGGAGCGGCGGGATGGTTTCACGTGTTGAAAATGTTGGTTCATGTATGACCGGGAAGCATAGTGAAAGCCATTCGAAGAATTGCTGCAAGCATGCGTCAAGGAAGGCGGATGTGATGCCCGAGCTATGCAATTCCGAGTTCAAGCGTTTTGACAGGTCCTCTATCAAATTGTAGCTTTGCTGCATGGCTACTTTTCCAGGTTCTTGTTGAGAAGCTCCGGGGTCCTCTGCAGATAGGATGTTCGGGCCATTGGATATATGCAGATGCGGTTGATTTGGAAGCTCTGTAAATGGTAGCGGGATGGCCGATGGGCCCCAAAAGTCGGGCATAAACCAATCCACTAGGTTGTCAGAGCCGAGCAGTTGCTGATTCCCCGACAATGGAGACTGTTCGAATGAAGACATGCCTAGAAGGCTCAGTGCAGATCCTTTGGGACTGGGTAGATTGCCCTCGTTTGTGCCGCCTACTGATTGTGCTGCATCTGAGGAGGCATTTGCTCGAGAGCGGGCATGGAGCCTCTTGTGTCGGCCAAGGACATCACCTCGTCCAAAGCTTCTGCCACATTCATCACATCGAAATGGCCTGGTATTGGTATCTATGTAGCGTGAGATTCGTGCAGAAATGAATGTCATTCCCAAAACCTACGAGTTCGCTCATGTCTCTGGGCCTTGTTAACAAGGGTTCTCTGGCAAAGGAAAGGCGTGCAAAACGTACTGAAAGGTGTTCCGAATTTGGTATATGACCTATTGCATTGGTGGCACTTGAACTTCTTGACTCGATCCATCAGTTTCAGGGCGTTTGCGCATTAGCCAGCAAAGAACCATAGGCTATTCGGTCTTTGCGGGGAAAGAAAAGAAATGTGGAGAGCGGAATAGTTCGGATGCGGAGACAAGCAAGTTAACTATCTAGCGTGACCGCCTTTCAGACCGAACTCATGAAGAAGCTGTTGGACATGATCTATTCGATATGAGGAAAATGTGGAATATATTATAAATAAAGGTTGGTCGGTATGATGCTCAGCTACCAGCTTAAATAGATGCATCCGATAGAAACAGTGGTGCATAGCTGGACAATCAAGAAACGCCGAATGCTGCCTATTATATGCTCCAAAACACCCATGCGAACGCCTTCACAAATCTAGAAACAACTCGCTGAGACCTCAGCTAGCAACCGCAAGCTGAGCCACCAAATCCGATGCCACGTCAAGGAACGGATAGGGACTAGTGACCTCTTTCTCCTTATTCCAAAACCGCTTGCTGATGGGATGCCAATCGGCATCCCCTTCGCCACGGATCACATTCTGGTATCCATCGCATTTGAAATCGACCATGTAATTATTCTCTTCGAGCTGGTACAGCTGGATGTCGACGAACACCCAGACTCCATAAGAGATGCGCGAAATGGAATGATGCTGCGTCGCAGATGAAGGACCCGACATGCTCGCGTGCTCTGGTGTTAAATTTCTGTCATCCAAGGAAGCCGGCGCACTTGAGAGGTTGACGCGGCGGCGAAGTTCCTCTAGATCACTTCGACTGCTGTGGACACTGGTCGACGGGCCTGGAGCTCTGACGCCTTCTTTCAAAAGGCGGGCTCGTATGAACCACGGTTCTTTCGGGATGTAGTAGTCGGATGGTAGGTCAGGATACTTGCTCTGCAGCGGTTGCGGCTGTCCTGCGTCGGCCGGATTGACTCCGATCTGCAAACCATCTGAAGAGAAAATACATTAATCACCCTGAGTCGAGAAGTAGATCTAGTGTGGACTCACCTGCACCAGCTGGCTGGATTTCCCATATCCCGCCTTGTGCTTCAATGGCCTTGTAAAGGTACAGCATTGCCTCGTAAGGCTGATTGCGTGAACGAATGCCAAACTGCCATTTGCGAGATTTCTTGGGTTGATGCGGGGCACTCCGACCTTCAGGCGGCTCCAAACGCAACTTGTCAAGGTCTATAATACTACGAGAATGCGGCTTCAGAGCCCTTGCTGTCGCCTCTTGCTCCTCCGGGGAGCGGCCACCACGGCGCGAGTCTCCCTCGGATTCTGGACCACGTTGCGCTTGTTCCTCCAATAACCGGTCAGTGGCCTGGATTCTTTGCTCACGTTCGCGTTCGCGCTCGCGCTCGCGCTGTTCCATGAGTTGGTCGTGGACATAAGGTAAACTCGTTGGTAAAATCCGAACATGGCTCACGCGAGGTGCGTTTAAATCGTCGGCATCGCTCTGCTGAGGCGGTTGATAGGTCTGGCGTTGCGAACTACTACGTGTTCTTGTTGGAGGACCAGGTGGGGTTCCCGGAGCAGGAACAGGAGTTGCTCGTCCAGACGTTGCAGTAGGCTTAGGTATCCTGTCGGGAGGAGGCGAGGGTGTTACCGGGGGTACCAACATATTATCTTCTGTTGGCGCTGGAGAGTGTCAGCACGCTTCACATAAGACAGAGACAATGGCAAAGACCCATAGAAAGGGATCTTCTGTAGTACTCACAATTGGTCTGCATCATCTCATTCTCCATGATGATAAAGAAAGCGTCCTTGATGGCGCTGGGCTCCGGATTCTTGAGCGCATCCTCGATATCGTCGCGGGCATAACCCATACTTCTCTCCAACTTGGAGATAGCTACTTGATGGATTTTGTGCTGCACTGACAGGGGCTTCCCCGGGACCAACTTGCGGGGATCAATGGCCTTATTCGGATCGACACCGGTAGCAATGAATTCTTCGGGCGGCGGCTGTAGGTATTTGGGTAGGTCTTGAAGGAACCAGGGATCTTGACGGATTTCAGGGATAGTAAGCCTATGAACAGGATGTACCTGCAGCATTGACCTAATTAACCGAGCAGCTCCGGGGGATATGTAGCCAGGCATATGAAAGTTGCCCGCGGCAATTTTCTTGAAAAGGGCCGGTATATAGTCATCGTCGAACGGAAGCCTTCCTACCAACAGCACGTAGAGAATGACACCACAGCTCCATACATCTACCTCCGGCCCCGCATAAAGCTTCCCGGAGATAACCTCTGGCGCTGCGTAGTTTGGGCTTCCGCAGCTGGTTTTTAGAAAATTTCCGTCCGTCATGATGTTGCTCAGACCAAAATCTGCGATCTTCACATTCTTCTCGCTATCGATCAGAAGGTTTTCCGGTTTGAGGTCACGATGTACGATTTTATGACGATGGCAGTACTCCACAGCACATATGATCTGCTGGAAGAACTTGCGGGCTTCAGCGTCATTACACCGGCCCCTCTTGACTAGATAATCGAAAAGTTCCCGTTCGGCATATTCCAACACCATGACGATGTCGGTTTTGGTGGCAATGACGGTGTACCTGTCGGGAAAACAGCAAGTTAGCCATTGTTGAAGCTTTCGAATCGGATTCTGTCCGCCATTGCGGCATGGTACAGGGAATAGTACAATTTGATGATGTGCGGGTGCCGCAGCAGTTGGAGGTATTGGATCTCACGTTCAACACGACCAACCATGTCACGAGACAGCAATTTGCGACGGGAGATGATCTTAAGAGCGACCTGGCGACCACTAGGCTGGTGAATGGCCAGTTTCACCTTGCCAAAGGAGCCCTCCCCCAATATCTTGATCGTCTGGTACTGGTCGAGGCGCTGCATGTCCCGGGTGGTTGCTGGTGACTGCATCGGAGGCTCGCCGCCCTTTCCGATCGGGCGGGATGGCGGAGGCATCGCCATGGCGGGGATGTTGGAATTGGAAGAAGGCTCAGTCCCGGCGGTACGGTCACGAGAGCGATCGGAATTGTTGATGGGTGGGAGCGAGACAGAGAGATCCTCGTCGTCGAAAGCAGCGGCCATCCTGACGGGAGACTGGAGGTTGACGGCCGACGTCGGTTCGGCAAGGACGGGGAGGACAACGTGACGTGATGGATTTTGGCCGGAGGGGTGGTCCCGCGCTTGGGCAGATTGCCTTTTTTTTTTACACCTCCCTTCTTCTTAATTTTCTCTCCCTCCCCTTTTTTCGCCCTGATGGCAGCTCTAGAATGATTCGTGGAATTCGGGTCGACGCCTCACTAGCTTGGGTTCGAAAAACCCAATAAAAATATGATCAAAAGGGCGGGCTGTGGATAGAGGATCGGGTCTCCCCCACAACCGGTCAGGTTTGGTGGAAGTGGAGCGCTTGGAGAAGAATCGGTCTGGTCGACACCGAAAACCATCAACAACGCACCAGCTAGCGGGGCGGACGGAGGGGCGGAGAGGTTATTGAGGAGAGCGGGAGGGGGTTTGGGTAACCGTGGTTACGATGATCCTGATGTGCTGGCTGGTCTCGTTAGAGTAGATAGATAGCAGAGCCGGACTATTGAACATACCTCTCTAGTGTAACTTCTGTTATTATTGGAGAGAGGGAGAGGATCCCGAACGAAATGGACTCTAGTAGCTTCAACGGTGGTGGGAATAATGCTGACAATGGGGAAGGGACAGATGAATGGAGAGGAAAAACGGGGCGGGTTTAGGCTAGATGGAAAGTAACTGCGACTAATCCATTTAGCAGATTTAGCACAGACACTCTGTCCTGCTGATGGTTGGCTCGTGTCTGGGTTTGACCGGGGCATTGGATTGGTCTAAAATGAAGCAACTAACTGATGTACCAAGATAAACAAGATAAACATCCTTTTGAGGTTAATCATGGTATTTCTGTCTTCTAGAATACCATTACATCAAAAATTCCCATCACTGAAACCGATTATTACTAGGACTGCGAAATTATCCCTACCATTATATAAAAAAAAAAAATAATAATCAATTCCAATCTACTCTGTACGTTAAGTCTCACGCAGGCGGTAAGTAGAGGAGTCTAGACATGGCCATACAAAGGTATTCATTCTACCGAGTACTGATTGGTACTTCTAGTACTTTGAGACTACTACTTATGTTCGGGTTCCTGTTCGTACTCATTCTAGTAATTATAGTATATACTAGTAACTATTGATTAGCCAGGCCGCGAGCTGGTTATACTTAGTACTTAGTATTGATTGAAATCATGGCATCACTGTCTTTCACTTTGTCCAATACTACTACTAGTAGTAACTCTAATACCAGCTCTTGTGATCAAGATAGTACCGTTATACCATACAAGTAGTAGCACCAGATGCAGCCTGATTATCACCATGCGGATATTAGTACTAGTAAGTAGTTAAAAAGAGGTCGATGTCCTTAATATATATATATACCTAATGTGACAAAGTGCATGACCCCTTTGACATAAGGTATTACTTGACTAGAACATGCGCTGAATATTTAGGCATGTCATATGCCTATTAATGAGCATCGTCAATTACTGACTAGTGAACAAGTACACAAATCAGTCCGCTATTTGCAGTGCTACCGAGGATCTCAGAAGGAGGACTGCTGTCGGCTTAGGCGAAACCCTAGCTTATTCGCCGTTAAAAATATTGCAATCTGCACTCAAGCACTGTTTCTAGTAGTAGTTCATGAGTGTGATAGAATATTATATCATATTCACGTAGATGGATTGTGTAGCATTCGCTTAGGATTTATCTAGTGAATTTGTGACGCATGTTTGCTGCAGGTAATGCGCCTGGCTATCCGGGGCTTGGCAGCCGCATGTCATGTGGTGGGGAAGCTCTCCCGATCGATTCAAACAATCCTCCACCATCAGCTACATCTGGCTTTCGCACTGTGACCGGTTTTGGTTGTCGCCCTCACTTGGTCTGTTGAATTTATTATCGGGCGCTTCTACTTATTTGGTTATTGCAAGGGCGACCTGCTCCAGCCGGTGGGATTGAGACGGGGAGGCTCCGACATGGCCTCCGAACCAACGGAGGAAGCTATTGCGAACTTCGTGAGCTTCACCAGCTCAACCCGCGAACAGGCAATAAGCTTCCTCAAGGTGAACATTGATTTAAGTTGGGACCATTGCAGTTTAACTGACTAGATCGGATTGTAGGCGAATAACTTAAACTCGAACCAAGCCATAAATGCCTATTTTGAAGACCCCACGGGCCCTCAGACGCAGGTGACGTCCTGAAACTGCGCACGATGTGTTGGGAGCAGCGACTGATTGTCAGACATATGTCGATATAGAATATCGGATACCAAAATGATTCTGCCGTTCCTGGTATGATTGTATTCCTTTCGTCAGAGTGATGTGTATTTGAGTTAGTACTGACAGATGTGCCTTGATGAAGCGTTCCAGATCGAACACGCCGACCCGGCCCCCGGTTCCTCGATCACCGCTCCTTCACGCCCGCCATCAGCCCTAAACTCGAGTGAACAGGCATCTGGTTCTGAATATCAGCATAGCGCACCTGCATCAACACAGACTGCTAACGGTGAGGGCACACTGAGGGACTGCCTGATTTCCTGCTAGGCTAACCCCGCTTCACGCAGACGCCAACAAGGGCTTATCCTTGGCCGAGCAAGAGGAGCGGGAACTGCAACAAGCTATGGCCATGTCTTTGAATCAAAATCTCGGACAGCAAGAGACGGGTGTCACAACAAATGAAGCGAAATTTGGTCGAGCTACTCGTGACCACTATGATGAAGGCGCCTGGGCAATGACGTTGTTCAATTCTACCTCTCGTGAAATTATCATAAGCCCCGATCCAGCAGAGCGGAGGAGGAAAGATGGTGAACCGGCCTTCATACGACCATCCCATGACAACATGTACCTGGGTGGACTATTGACGATCCTTCATTCAATTCCTCTGGCGAGAGAAGCTCTTCTGCTCAGGAACCGACTTCTCACAGACTATGGAAAAGATCCACAGTGGTGGAACGGCCAGTCGATTACACTTCCTAAGATTGTCACTATTGATGACGCGCAGGACGGTGATACTGAATGGGATGATATTATATACGAAACCCAGCGTGTGGCAGCATTTTTGGACACTACCGATCGCGCCTTTGGAAGTGCTGATGCATTAGCCAACCTGAAAAGCATGTCCAGTTACGACTCGGAAGGCAGCGCGGCTAGATTTTTGGAATCGTGGCAAGAAGCTGCAGTCCGGGCAGACCCAGACAATCAATTGGCGACCATATTCTCGTCAACTGCATATAAGCGACCTCTTTCGATTTATGACACACCATTGGATAAAGAGTTCTTCTTACTAGAATCCTACGTGGAGCAAGAGCATGGTCAGACTCTCTATGATGTTATCGACCACACCATGTGGTCCGACAGGCCGGGCGAAGATCTTGACGACGTATGGCTAGAACACGTCGCAGAGGTCTTCACAATCAAGCTGGAAGGCTCTAATAAACCCGTTGATGTGAAGATCCCTGCAGTTTTCTATCCTGATCGGTATCTTGCGGCCAACCGAGATCTCGCGCGTGAGTTCCGTGCGCAAAGGCTCCAGATCTACGAAAAAATCTTCAGACTAGAGGGCTTGATGAATCGCTTCTCAACATCTAAGTCGGTCATTCGTCAAGGACTGACCTCTAGAGAGACGCTGGAAAAAGCTGCTGCTGCGGTTTCCTCGACACTGCCCAAGAGCTTGTCAAATGAAACGACTGCCTTTACTCCAGAGTCGGCGAATGCAGAGGCACAGAGGGTGGCTGATGAGCTGAAAGCGATTTCCTGTAAAATAGAAGCCAAGCTCAAAGGTAACATCCCGAAGACCCGTATGATTGCCACTCAGCGCTAACTGGTCCCTGAAACAGAGCTGGAGACTAAGAAGCAGGATGCTATGGAAAGCCTCCGGAGCTATTCTAGAATCCTCACTGAAGCTTCTTCTTCGGGCGAATTACCACATCACAAGTACACACTGCGAGGCGTGTGTACTGAGCCACATGTGACTTATGTCCTAAAGCGCCGTGTGTCGGAAGGCTCCACGAATGGATGCGCTACCTCAGCCGATGACGAGTATCAATGGTGGCGGATCAGCTTTTCGACCGACGATGCGAAGAATCGCCAGGCTGGAACAAGCTCAGAAGGCGATGCAGCTCTGCACAACTCCGACGTCATTGGGTATACCGCTCGCAAGGTCAGGGAAATTGAGGTCCTTCGAGCGGCCCGCGAAGAATCTAAGAATGTCTTGCTTGTCTACGCCAATAACAATGCAATGAACGTGCCGGAAGAGCCAGCTCCCAGTCAACTTCAGGTAAGGCAACGTCTACTAATTGGATGCAAGAGTGGCTGGAACTAACAGCAGTCATTACAGAAATTTGTGCACTTGGACAATCAAGCATTTGAGGCCGAATGTCAGGAAGCAGATAGTACTAGGACCCAATCTGGCCGCCAGAACCGTGCATTGAGTGCTTCTGTCAGTTCCCAGGAGGCATAGCTGAAACCTCAGGACATTATGTGCTGACACATCTAACAGGAACCGCTCAACCAACAGGAAGGTCGTACGACGCCAAATGTGAACGTGTTTGACTACCAGGTTCCATCATTTGACGAGGGAGCGGGCCGGGGGCAGGAAATGGAGGAAAGAGGCGGACGCCCTTTGCTCAGCCGAAGTAGCACAGCTGGACCTGTGCAACCTTCGCAGAATGCCGACGCGATGTGGGACCAAGTCGACGACAAGGCGACATGACACCCAGGGCTGAAGTCTTAAGTTGATCCGTAATTATTGTCATTTAGACTAGATACCTAGGCGTCCCGCAATCGAGATCTAGAACCTGGCATAATTAGATATAGCGCTTGGAATGTCAAATGAGAAGCAACTTAAGGCTGAGCGACGCATTAGGATCAACAGGGTTTGTTTGACCATTGTTTGGGACTAAAGAATGGCTCCCCCACGTGCCGTTTGTTGATGTTGTATGTCACGTTTGCATTGTCCAACCCCCCAAACGACGCCGTCTCCCCTTAGCATCGAGATTCGAGAACCGTGGTTCCAGCAACATTGTCCGAACAGGGAAACCAACCCCCTCTACTAAGCAACCTGCACCATGACCCTCGAAAACGACGCGGTCGCCGGTGCCACAATTGAGCTCCTCGAGACCCGTCTGCGGCGTCTCACATACCTCTTGACCGGCGATGCAAACTGGACTGGCAATCCCACGCCGCCCGCAAAGCCCGCATCTCTCGATGACAGCGTCTCGCGCCGTCTTCTTCGCCTAGAAAGGGACCTGGAAAAGCTGAGCAGAAACATCCCCGCCGTTAGAGATGTTCTGAGTCTCCGTATGATTGACCTTTTCTACACTTGATGAACTGTGTTCGTAGGGGGTGGATCAATAGCTAAACTAATACTTTCGTCCAGACGACCGCTTCCCCGACCTCTTCCGCCAAACACCTTCCAAATCACTCCCTGAGAATCTATCGACGCAGAACCTCGCCTCGATCGTCCTATCCTACGCTTCTGCATTCCCCGAAACCGCCTCCCGACTTACTTCGTTGAATGACCTCCCCATCCCAGACGCCGAGACTTCAGCGTCGCTTATCCAGCTCCAGCCACGACTGGACCAGTTGGCGCGAACTCAGGAGGACCAGGCCAAACAAATCTCCGAGCTACGTGTGCGGTCTGCTCGAGTCTTGCAGCGATGGTACGAAGTGGCGCTGGTTAGTGGCGGTGAATGCTGGGCCGAATGGGAAGGAAGACTGGAGGATGTGGAAAGGGAGGTCAAACGGGAGGAAGTGGTGAGGGAGCGGCGAGCGAAGGAGTTGTGAGAATGAGGCAGTTGCTTTCTTTTTCTTCTTCTGGTTCTGTTCCCATGTTCTTTTAGCGTGCTTGGCTTGTGATGTGATATGATACCTCTTTGTTTGTCCTGATCATGGTTAAGGATGGTAGTTATAGAGGAGAATGTTGGGTAGTAAGTAATTCTTTCGTCTACATAGACGAACGAGTCATTCATCCATTGAGAGACATCGTCTTCTGTGGCAACGATTACTGAATGGACGGTAAAGCCGTTGGTAATCAACAGTCCTTTCTTTTGTTTCTTTCATCTGGACATGAAACAGACCGACCGGCCTTTGATCTTGCTCCCTTCGGGGGAGTCCATCAAACAAAGACCGGCGGCAGCCGGGGTTGCAGTATACCGACGACGCACGGAGAGGATCTGGACTCCCGACAGAACTGATCGACCACGCCGAAACCCGGAAGGAAGAACGGCGCATGTCCCTATATCAAGCACTAGTCACTGCGATCCGTGTGTACTCCATACTTACTGTAGTAGTAATTAGTGGGTATCTACAGTACCTGCTGAAAGTAGACTCAAAGGTACCTGGCTCATTTCAAGGACACAACAAGTCACCTTACCTTACGGAGTACATACATGGTACATATTAGAGACGAAGAAGACCCACGGGGAAGAATCCCGACCGGGTACTTTTATGTCTGTCTCATGAGCGCGATGCCTTGCATGAGGAGCATGGAAGTGCGTTGTGACTGTGATTGTGATGAGAAGGAGAACACGTCGTGGGAAATTCTTTGTTTGGCCTACCTAATATGTGTGTGTACGAGGCAGTGTTCTGACGGAGGGGAAAGAGCACAGGATGAACTCGTGATCAGATGTGTGTCTGTGTGGGAGTGTGATACGAGGTATAAGAATTGCTATAATCGTACCTAGGTAACTCGTGATTCTTACTGTGTCTCACCTGCTTACTGTGTACGGTATGGATACTGTGTGTTTACACAAGGTTGCTTGTGATGGGCTGGCTGGTCAGCAACAGTCCGATAGGGGGTATCTGCAGGTCTAAGCCTTGCAGTCTGAGATTTGAATGATGACGATGATGATGATGATGATGATAATTTGGTACCTTTGCAACTATGTGTGGTGATGAATTTATTCCTGCTTAATTAGTTATGTAGTGAGTAAAAATGAGTGCTATGCTAGAATTAAACCAAAATTGGACCAGTGTTCCATACGAGTCATGTTATCCCCAAAAGAACCAACTACCGAAGGGGAAGAACACTATCGTCATTTATTCCCAGGATCACCTGGGGCGTAAGCAGCAGCAACATGATCAGCAGGGTTGGAATCGTGGCAGTCAGTGTAAGGCTTAATTCACAGAGGCTTTTTTCTAGAAACAAACCGTTGGTTGCCTGGAATAAGAATGTTGGGTGAATTCTCACTGAACCATGTTGTTCGGAGCACATCGCTACCAATGATCTCTACAGTACATACTAAGTAACTACTAATTTCCCAAGTCTCAGCGACCAAACCAACTGTTCAAAACGGTGGACACAGGCCATCGACGCCGCCACGAGAGCCACAACTCAGCCTCAGCCTTTCCAGGGGCCAGAATGGACGAAGAGAATCCACCACCGGCACTAAAAGAGGGGCGACGAGGCCCTCCGGGAAATCGACTAATCAAACAACAATCATGGCCGGAGTTTGCGTGTCGTGCCGCCTCAAAGCGGGTTAGACCGGGACCCAGTTTTCATAAGGAAAATGCATCAATCTCATTAGTATTTCTCTCTCCCGGAGGGTAAAAAAAAAGACACACTGACACTACCTACTAGTAGTAACCGAAGTGGTAGACTAGTAGTGAGAGTGGAATGAGATGGCCCGTGGAAATTCATTTTACTTTTTTGTCTACCGGGATGAATTATCATTAAAATTGAAATTGTTTGACGTGCACATACCAACTAAACTAGAATCATTGTTATTGTGAAGTCTAGTCTAGGCTTTTTTTGAAAATCTCAATGAAAGGGACGACGTACTAAAGCTGAGCTTAAGTATCCTTTCATTTAATGTATTCACCCATTGAGATTAATGCGACCGTAATTGAGAAAATCAAAATAATTACAACTTGCGATTAACAAAATGACAGCAGATACTACTTACTGTAAGTCCGGAGTAAATACTTAGTTACCTACAGGACAGTCGTCATCCTTCACAGCCCGGTTCTATCCCCCCTTCCCTGGAACATCCTCCGAGTTACTATAAGAATAGTAACGGCAGAGAAACCACCCTAGCAGTACCCAATTGTTAATTGGTAGACTAACTAAAGTAGTTATCTATGGACTGATGAACTAGGTAGACAGAATAATAGAAATAGAACTATCAGTTAAATAGATAGACAGATAGATAAATGTATGCCAAACTGCCATACGTCGCAGGCCACGCACTAAACCCAGGGGGGGCCCCCAAAAAGACAGTGCCTGAGGGTAAGTACTGTCTTTCTACGGTTCGCGTGGGCCACTCGGGCCAGGCACCGTCGCTCTGAAACTCGATCCCATTTGTTTTCCCTTTCCCCTTCCACCCAATTGTCCCCATTCCCATCCACCCACCCATCCATCATCTCCTTTTCCTGGACCTCGAACCTGGAACTAAGTAGGCCTCGCTCACGGCTCCCTCAGTCCCTCCAGATTTGGGCTTCGCCTTTCTCCATCTCCAGCCGTTCCCATTCCTCTCTTTCTCTCATCCTTCCCTTCTCCTCTACCCCATCGACTTTTCTTTCCCTTTCCCACTCGTTTCACTCGTTCACCCCTCCCCCCCATCATCTTCTCTATTATCTCTATTTCATCTATCACCTTTTGCTTCTCTCCCTCTTTTCCCCTCTTTTTTTTTTCTCCTCCGTCTCCCGCTTCTCTTAATTCATTCCTCTGCTTCTCCATCCGCCTCTTTTCGACACTAACGTTTCATCATTATCCGTTCTTCTCCAGCCTGGTGCTGCTGTTTCTCTTCGTGCTTCTGCAAGGGGCATTCCGTGGGCTTGTCTGAACACCAACCCAAGCCAACCTCTCCGAGCACTTGTTCCTCGATCCCTCCTTCGATTGCTCCGCCGGTTTGAGACGATCGGTGCCACTGCTTCTCTTCCTCCCCTTTCGCCGACCCTCAGCCATTCCACATTCATTTAACCTGTCTGTCTCAGAAGTATGTGATGCGTCGATCCTTGTTCTTGTTCCTCTAAATCTTATTTCGAGTTTTGGTCGCACCCATCCGCTTTACCTTTCTGTCCTGTTCCCTGCATGAGGCTCCTTGGGGATCGCGTTGTTGTCGTTCCTCACGATGTCCTCCGTGCGCCGTCGATCAACTTGCATGTTCCTTGATCATACACGTTCGCCCACCTGAGCACCTGGCTAATTGCTCTGTAGTCGGACACTTTCTTCCACCTTGGTCGGATCTCACGCTCATTGCCACACTCGACGGGTTTACCATTCTCAGATCACATCCGACCTAAATCGTCAATTGACTCGACAAATTTAAAGCATAGAAGGACCTTCTCTGCTACTGTCCATATACACCATCGGGGCCTTCACAGTCATCGTCGCATCGCGTCTTGAACAGCATCCTCCCATTCCGGACGCTTCTATATAACTTTCTGCGACCTCGTTCGAACCACATTCATGGTGGCTTACTCTTCGCGTTCCCCCTCCTTCCAGAAGCCATATACCTATCCTGAGCCTCCACGAAAAATGGCGCGCTTCAGAGCCAGCAATATTCTGGGCGACCCTTTTGCGCTCGCGACCACGTCCATCTCCATTGTATGATTTCAATCCATTCTGGTGCGATGGCTCGGGTTCACGGCTAATCTTCGTTTAGTTGGCTTGGTTGATCGCATTCATCTCGTCCATTGTCACTGGCGTACATGGCGGATACCCCACCTACTCGTGGTGGGCTGTTGCTTACTCCTTTTGCTGCATTGCTGGTATGGCGCTTGTCTTCGGCACCGATACCGGTACCGTCTACAACATAGCGGTATGTCGCCATTCCTTCTGACCCAATCTTTCGACAACCCTTCGTACTGACTTTTGGCAGATCGTGGGGTATCTTTCCGCTGGTCTTGTCATTACAACAATCTCCATCAACTCGTTAGTCTATGCGAACAGCGCCGCATCGCAAGCTGCCGGTGCTGGGTTCATTCTCTTGGCTATGGTTATTGTAAGTGATAATCAGCTCCGACACAGACCCACTAGGCAGTACGTGACTTACCTTTGATGCAGATCATTTGGATATTCTACTTCGGATCTAGCCCTCAGGCTTCGCATCGCGGCTTCATCGATTCGTTCGCCCTTCAGAAGGAAGGTGCTGGCTCGTATGGAAATGGCAGGCCTATGTCAACCGCCTTCGGCAATAGACCCGAAACGACATCCAGCCAGCCCCCGCAGATGTACACGTCCGCTCAACTCAATGGCTTCGAGACTTCTTCCCCCGTGTCGGGCTACCCCGGCGGAGCCCCTGGCTCCGAACACCGCAGCTCCTCGCAGCCCCGCTTCGGCAACCCGTCCGCCACGAACCTGCCTAACAATGGCACACCAGACGAGGTTCCCCAGCCAACGGAATATCCGTACCGTGCGAAGGCCATCTATTCGTATGAGGCCAACCCCGAAGACGCCAATGAGATCAGTTTCACCAAGCATGAGATTTTGGAAGTGTCCGATGTGAGCGGTAGATGGTGGCAGGCCAGGAAGGCCACCGGAGAGACCGGTATTGCTCCATCCAACTACCTGATCTTGCTGTGATCGATGCAGAGCAATCCACGGTGTCACGTCCTTTCCTTCTTCTGTCTTTCTGGTCTGTCATGGTTCTCGCTATTTTGTCGCGAGAGAAAAATCAGTTTTTGATACCCTTCGAGTAGTATCACTCGGCGTGATTCTGGTTCGCGAAGTCATGTTACGTTTTGATGGCCCTGTGTATTCTGTTGGTTTATTTGTCGTTCATTAGAGACATTTCTCTTCGTTTTGTTGTGCGTGTTGGCATATTTGAATTATGTATGCTCCCCGACTCCTTCAGCGGGAATTTGTGCTGTTGATATGTTATGTATGGCCTTCGGATCTGTTTTGATCATGCCCAGAAGCACCCTCATCCTTGACGGTTATATCTCTTTCGTGTTACTATTGGAAATGAGTCCGTGTTTAAATGTTATGCTATCTTCTCACCTCCTGACTGTTCATAAAAAATGAACGATACGTCGCACAAGTCAAATTAGACAGGTCGCATTCGATCTCCTGCATTGAAATGGTGGTAGATAAGCAGGATAGATAGATATGTTGAAATCAAGTACACTTCCATTGACCGATCTTATTCCGCGACCACGTGCGTCGAGCGATTGACTTCCCTGCTGGCCGACCTGAGGTATCAGAATGACCGCTGCATTTAAGCCCGGCATTCTTTCTCGCAGTCCCGCATCGTGGAGCGGCCCATCCAGACATGTCGTGTTCCTTGGAACTATTCATCCACCCGTTCCCGAATACTCCGCTCGAGCCCAGTCCCCGTCTAGAACTTTTTTTCTCCCTGAATTCTCCTCTGGTTTACCTGTCTTGTCCTAGTTTCGGTGCTTCTTGCTTTCTCCATCTCCCCCGCTCTGTCCAATAATATGCCCCTTTTCCCTATCCCCTCCACTATCAGACCCAGCGGATGAGTAGTTAGTACTAAGTAGTAGTTCTTTGCCCACCCACTGACGGCGGAACTTGCCCCGGACAGTTTAATTCTTCAGGCTTTATTTCGCTCGAGCATTTCCGCTTGATAAGTCTGCAGAGGAAGCGGTGATGATGGTAGTGGTGATTCTTTAACTGTTTTTTTCTTAGGATACCTCTTCTTCTCCTTCTTTTGTATATGTATTACTTACTATATTGACTATATATCTCATTGCTGGTGGTATCCGGGAAGTCGCCATACTACTACAACTTCTGTCGTTTTGCACATACACGCCGATATCGGTCTCTAATTGTTATGCACTACTACCACCTACCGCATTATGGCTGCGAGTAGCGAAAGTGATGATGGCAACATCACAGTTGCATCCTATGTCCTAGGCACGATTGGCACCGTCCTCTGGTGCATCCAGCTGATTCCTCAGATCTGGTATAACTGGCGACGGAAGAAAACCGATGGGTTTCCGCCTTTGATGATGCTTTTGTGGGCTTCTTGTGCGTTTTTCGAACAAACTCCATGCTGTTTCTTGTGCTTTTGTGATTGTATAGAATGCGTGATATGGGATGGAAGATTGACCTGATGAGTTGGTGCTTTGTTGAGCAGGTGCCGTGCCGATGGGTGCTTATATGGTTTTGCAGGTGAGTAACATGGTTCTTGGTGATTGATCTATCTAGTTTGACGTAAGGCAGCTAACGAGGGCGCTCGCAGGAGGTCAATTTACCGTTACAGATCCAGCCGCAGATTTTTGGCTTCTTTTCGCTGGTGAGCTGGGGGCAGATATTATACTATAATCAGTATGTGGTCCTTGTTTCTTTTGATATCGTTGGTGGGATGGGGTTTGGCTTCTGAGGTTGTTAATGTTTCTCGTGTGTGATTATAGTAATTATACTTGTCTCAAGTCAACGTCGTTAGTTGTGGGTACGGCGATGTTGTTTGGTGGGATTGAGACGTTGTTAATTCTCACTTTGAGGGTTTGTTTCCGCTACTTCCTGCTATCTGCATTATGGCAAATAATTTCGGTGTTCAGATACCTTATAATAAGGGCGTGACCTGGCCGGACCTGGTGGTTGGAGTCGTTGCGGCAATTCTACTAGCATCTGGGCTTGTGCCGCCGTATTTTGAACTGTGGAAGAGAGATGGTCGGGTAATTGGGTTCAGTGAGTATTTAGTTGTGTTTTACCGGGATTGAAACATTACTGATTGTCCGTAGATTGGGTGTTTCTGTCCATTGATACCCTGGGAGGACTGTTCTCGCTGTTCGCTCTAGGTTCGCTTGCACTGGCATGGGACCTTTATTAGTATCATATGAGGTCTAACGATAGTTTTATAGCTGCCCAGGGATCGTTCGATATTCTCGGAGGGATCATGTACATTCTCGTGTAAGTCGGATGGACATACGGGCTGTCAGTGACGTTAGTACAAGTTGTGGACTGGCTGACCCGGATGAGTGACATATAGGGTTGTCCTCGAGGCAGGTATCTATGCAAGCCATATCATCTGGCGGATTCGATACCGCGCAGTACGCAAGGAAGCCAAGGCATCTGGCAGAAGCATCGATGAAGTGCTGGAGGAGCGAAATCAGGTCGAAACGCCTCAGGATAATAAGAAAGATGGGATCGTTTCTCATCACCGAGGGAACAACAGCCCTGTGCAGCAGCAGCAGCACTCGGAGCCAAAAGTAACGCAAAGCATTTCGGAGGGAAATGATGCCGATGCCTGAAATCCGTGGCAGCGGAAAATGGTGTGGCAGGTGATAGGCGTTGCGGGTGCATCTGCCATTCGCCGATTCAGTACTTTTTACTATAAAGTACTTACTTAACTTACACTACTACGGAGTACAGATCTGAGATATCGCATCTCGACCCGAGACCCGCCCAACGGTCCGAAAGATGCGAGGCAACTACTACTACATAACAAAAAAAAGAAAAGGAGAGGAAATGGATGGATGGATAGATAGATAGTCATGCATCGAGACCCATTTTCTGGGCCTGAAACGCAGCGAGAATGTTGCGGACAGGCCGCTGGACAGAGATGCATGTGCGCCGTGGCAGCTGGACGGTGCTAAGGGATCTTAGTTTGCCTTTGGGATGTCGCTAGTCATGCAATTGAACGCGGACAACAAACCTTTGCGCCTGCCGTTGGGTTGCGTTGAAAGTTCTTTTTTCGAGGGTTTAAGCTGAGATTATTATTTAAATTGACACTTATTTAAATGGCGAGGGAAGCCCGGTGCTCTTACGGGTCCAAGCGTGGGTTAGAAAAAATAAAACCGAGCTATTTTCTTTTGGATTCTATTCCGGGTTCCCCTGACTTTTGTTGTAAGTTCTCGAACTGGATGGAGTAAGTAATTTTTAAAGGTTGTGGATGGATGATAATCATTCTGATGCTGTCTTGGGTGTAGTAGTCCATTGTCATTGTCATTATTATCATCTATTTTATCATGATTATTCGCCTTTGATTATTTTATTTGGCTGTTAGCGCATCCCCTCTCCTCAATCCCAGTCTAGAACGGCTGTTTCCCTTTTCCCTTTCCCACCCCCCCTCCTCCTCTCTTGTGGTCATCTTTCAAGCTATCCACTTCCTCTCCATCTTGATTACTGTCGCTATACTATTTCTGTATTGCACAACAGCACAGTCCTCTTGTCCCTCCCTCGCTCTCCTTGTCTTCCTCATCCATTCTTCCTTTTCTCTGTTTTTCTATTTGATCCTCCCTCCCCCGATCCATCCGGCCGCGTCTCTGCCGTCGTTCATTTTTTTAGTTTACTTTTTTAGTCTCGTCCCCTCTCTCTTTTCAATATCGTATCTACTACCATCTTCTTCCCCATCTACTCCATACTTTAGTACTGCTCCTTTGGATCGAGCCATGCCGAGTGGCCCATTGCTTGCTGCACATTTCCCCCGTCTCTCCTTCATGCTTGGATGCCATTTGGACCGGCGGAGGGTTCACTGACCTTTCCCGCGTGTCGTTCCTTTCACCATCTTTTATTTGATTTTGGGGGTGTATCATCTTTTGCTTTTTCTTGCTTCTCGTTATCTTTTCTTTTTGGGGCTTCTATCTCGTCAGCTGCTGATTGTCCGCTTCTTTTCTCTCCTCTGCATTGCGGTAGCAAAAGGAGGCAGACTTGAAAAGGACCGTCGACCTGTCACACGGGGAATTGAGGGACAATTTTATGCAGTTGCACGATGCCAGACCGTCGTTGGGCCAAGCTCAAGGCAAAGCTGTTATTGCGGCGATCGTCGTCAACATCGTCCGTTCCTGCCGCCACCAGCGACATTATTGCCGAGAACAATCCCCATAATGCCCGCGCCCAACAGAGTTGCGCCCCCGGACAATTGGACGATTCGATCGCGGATTGTCCCCCAGCGCGACCCATCAGTTCCAACCGGCGCGCGGTATCATTACAGGCTGTGCCCCAAGCCTTGAAGCTGAAGCTGAAGAAGAAGGAGGAGGAGAAGGAGGAGAGGCCAGAAGAGGAGGACGATCGGGCGAGTGCAGCTGAAGGGAGGCGGACATCGGTGATTGGCTCGAAAGGCGGGCGGTCGAGGGGATCGTTGGAGGAGGAAGAAAAGCAGGTCGAGAAGTTGGAGAACTGCAACTTCAAGTCGAAATCCTCCTCTCACTCCGAACCGGTCGCGGAACAACGTGAGGGACAACGGCACTCGCTCCTCGTTCCTCCAGGTGCCAGTGCCGGTGCTGGTCCCGGTGCTTCTCCCCAGCGTCAGCAATTGGACGCGACGACTTCTTGCGATCGTGTTCGCCCCGCGCCCTGCAGGCGTCACAGTCACGGTCCCTTTTCCGAGCACGTCCTTTCCCCACCCCCGACAACTCTATCGCCAGATCTGCTCCCTTCGCCTTCTCCTACCCCTCCTCCCCCTGTCTCTGATCGTGGTGTTCTTTCAACCTCCTTCCAGTTTGGCCAAACTCAAGGCCTCGATCGCCTGGGGCCTACGGTCGCGGAGCCGCAGTTGCCCGTGTTGGATGTCGTTGCGGAGATTCCGTCGGTCGAACCAGAATTTCAATCCTCCTCCAACCATACTCCCGCTCCTTCCTTCCCAAAGCGTCCCAGTCTAGGCTCCCGTCGTCAGTCGCTGCTGGCCCCGTCTCATCAACACCTGATCAACAGCCTGTTGGATCCCGGTTTGACCGCAGAGCCTGAGACTAACGGTAACGGTCGCTCCGCCACCTACAGTACAGGCATGTCTCGCAAGATCTGGGTCAAGCGGCCAGGCGGATCGGCCACCTTGGTCCCCATCTCGCTCGATAGCTTGGTGGACGAGCTACGGGACCAGGTGATCCTGAAGTACTCGAACTCGCTTGGCAGAACCTTCGATGCCCCCGATATTGTCATTCGCATTACTCCGCGAGATGGATCGAATAGGCAGGCTACTCCTGATCGGATGCTAAGCCCGGAGGAGCCGCTGGCAAGCGTGGTGGACTCATATTACCCCGGTGGTCAAGCTATCGAGGAAGCTTTGATTATCGATATCCCTTCGCGTCGCACTCCAAAACCTTCTCCACGCCATTCAGTATACTACAACCATCATCATTCCGAGCCGGGCGAGCATGGCGAGTACTTTCCGCTCATGCCGGCGAATCCCAGTGTTCCCACGCCGCCGACGCATCCGTCTACCTCGTCCGCCAGTGTTAATGCTCATCCCGCCCCATCAATATCAATACTGACGACAGGAATGGCCCCTCCGCTGCCCTCGCCAGGGAGTCGCGGGACTCGACATCCCCGTCGGCCGCCCCTGACTCGCCATGCCACCAACTCACCCACCATCCTCAATCAGGCGCCAACAGCGAAAGGTGGGTCAACTCTAAATTTTAACGAGCTACAAGACGTCGCATGCAACTGCTAAGAAACTTGCTAACTTTGTGAGTAGACTCCGGGATCGTCCCCAGCAGTATCCCTCCGCAGCCTGCTCCGTCCATTCCTACTCCGCCAGGCCCGCCGCCAGAATCCCCTCAGGCCAAATCTCTCACCCCTCCAGCACGCGGGGCATCCCCGCGTCCACGTCCCTCCACATCCTCTGCGAAGCCGAAGAAGACCAGCGCAGCACAAGCATTGAGCGGGGTCTTTGGAGGCCTCATCGAGGGCACGGTACCGCCCATCAACGTCTTGATCGTAGAGGACAATAACATCAACCAACGTCTTCTGGAAGCTTTTATGAAACGTCTCAGCGTCCGCTGGAAGTGCGCGGCGAACGGTGAAGAGGCGGTGAACAAGTGGCGCCAGGGTGGTTTTCATCTTGTCTTGATGGATATCCAATTGCCCGTCATGAACGGCCTGGATGCGACCAAGGAAATCCGCAGGCTCGAACGCCTGAACGGTATCGGTGTGTTTCCCAAGACTGCTGACGGGCGGTCGAGCGCTGCCACTGCCAATGCGGCCTCGCCCTCGGCAATTGCGGGCAGTCGGGAACCTCTGAAGGCAGAGGATACATTACACGATCTGTCTCTGTTTAAAAGTCCCGTCATTATTGTAGCCCTGACCGCGAGCAGTCTGCAGAGCGATCGTCATGAGGCTCTTGCAGCTGGCTGCAACGACTTTTTGACCAAGGTAAGCATATATTTTCTCGGACTATCGTTCAATTTCGCGCTTCTATCGCAACATGCTAACATATTGCGAAGCCGGTTCGCTTTGAATGGCTGGAGCAGAAAGTGACAGAATGGGGCTGCATGCAAGCCTTGATCGACTTTGAAGGCTGGCGCAAATGGCGCGGTTACGCCGATGACACTCAGCCTTCGCCCACGTCTGATGGTCATACGAGTCCCATGCAGACTGGCGGAGACGGAGTTTCGCGGAAACAGTCCCCTGTTATACCACTCTCACCATCCTCTACTTTGAGTCAAGGAGCCACCAAGAAGGACCGCAAAACCCCCAGTTTCCCTAAACCCATCGACGTTACACCCGAAGACTCTTCCGGCAGTGGTAGCGGCGAGGGCTTGGACTCACCTGCCAGTCCTGTAACATCAGTCCCTGTTCCAGACGGGCCTGCAGATCTCGATGCACTCTAGTTGATCCTCATGCTATACAATTTTCCTCCTGATGGGGATAATATCACATCGACCGATTGTCAGACTGCTGCGCGCCTGTGTGATTGAGCACATCACGTGCATGTTTGATCTTCTATCTCTCTCCCTACCTCTCTCATTTCATCTCATCTCCAAAACCGCATTCTCCGCTATTTTGCGTCTTCCAATGGATACCCAGCATAGCCAATCGTCGATCTTATTTTCTTCTTATTATACTCCTTTGCCTTCCTGGTGTCCGCGGCCCCCCGGGACGCGGTTGTCATACACTTCATTCCCTTTGTTTGTTCGTTCGTGATCAACTTCCAACTTCACAGGCGTCTCTGATATATTTTTTTCCATGGTTGGTTGCTTTGGGAAAGGGGCAAGGGATGGAAGAGGTGGCATACTCACGCATACGAATCGAGATGTCGTTTTTGTCGTTTTCCTGTTATCATTCTTATCATCTTTATGCACCTACATGTATGCCGCCTTTGGAGGGACTTGGCCTTCTGTTTCTTGTGTCTTGTGTCTACTTCGTAGAGTTGCTGTTGATGTACATAGATCATTTTGTCGATTGGATGGGTGGTTTTGCCCTCCTTGAACTATATATCACTATGTAACTTATTTTTCTTTCATTTTGTTATTCTTACTGGAATGGTGTATCGATCATATTGTGAAACAAACAGCCATTAAAGACATAGATATCTTGTTCAACTCTTATATGTAGTGTAGTACTGGAGAATCCGGTTCGAAGAGAGGTAGGTAGGTGATAGATAATAGTAAAAGGGGCTATAGATACATATTCATGGCTTCCAAGTAGAAGAGGAAATAAAAAGATAAAGATGTGTGGATGGGGTAGTAACCGAACAAGCTCCTCGAAAAAAAAAAGTGAATATCAATCGATCAACCAGTCGAAAAGGACCGTATCGTACAGCTGAAATACAAGGCAACCAAGAGGGGCATACAAATACATCCACCATCCATACCGCGCTGCGAGATGGACGGGCTATACAGGGAGGGATCTTTCATGTCATTGGGGAGGAAATAAACATGATTGACGAAGAAAGAAGGGAGTGTAATCCAAGGTCAAGATTTGCAAGCTTAGACCTCCACACGGGTGGGGATCTTGACCTGGCCCTTCTTCCGGTCGTAGCTGGGGACACCGTATCTGCGACCAGGAGCCCGAGCGTTGCGACCATCCTTGCCGGTGGTTTCCTGGCTGACGACAACGTCGTTGATACGGAACTCGAAGCGAGAATCCTCGGGCTGCACACGCTGCGTTTGCTTCTCCTTACGCTCCTGGGTGAGACGCTTGCGCTCCTGATCGGCAGCGTCTTGCGTCCTGAGGCGAGCCTTGTAGAGCTTGGGGTGTTGGCGAATCTCATTCGGTACCTCATTTATGTCACGGGTACTTGTGACCATGTGCGGGTGCGGAATACGCACGTCCGCTGCCTGGAGGACCTGATGCTCCTCATCGCCCTTGCCGACAAGCTCGATACGCGAGGGGTTCTGAGTAACCCGGCTGATGGCCTCAGAGGGATTAGCAACATCCTTGGCAAGCTGCTTGTGTTCTAAAGCCGGGGCAGCGGAGAAGACACGGCCAGCGTCAACACGGTTGAATTGGCGGGACTCAGAGACGGGATAGAAGATTTGAGGGTTGGTGAGGCGGTGGACGGGGAGGTCGTTAATTTCTTCATGGGCCTGCTCGGGAGGCGTTACGGGAATCATTTCATGAATTGCACGAGCGTAAGGCACAGCCAAGGGTTTACCCTGAAACAACAAGTCTGTTAGTTGCGTTCGACCAAAGTACAGGCAGCATGATCAGAGCTTGTGATAGTAAAAACAACAAGAAAGAATCGGTGTATATCAGAAAAATAGGCGTTGTAACCATTCCCAGTCAACTGGGTCATAAAGACTAATCGAATTTATAATTTTTCTCATCATTGCACACCGCGGGTATGTCCGCTTTGAAAGGCAGAAGGGTAGGAGGGGGAACGCATTGGTGATGACTTGGAAGGATCTGTAAACATACCTGTTTCTCCATCCGCTTTTCTAACTCGACCAGCCGGACTACAGCAGCGACTCTCCTCATGTCGACCTTCAGCTCGACACTGACAGCACGCACGCTCTTTTTATTTATTACTACCCGGTTGTAGATCTCCGTCCGCAGCTCCTCACTGAGAATGCTCTCTGAGCGGTAGGCAGGATTTGCCGGGAAAACTCTGTTCTCGACAACCGGCGAATCCTTGAGTTTGGGATTGGTCCGAATGAGGTAGTTTGTTGAGCCTGGAGTATGGGTTCTCAACTTAGCTGCGTCGGTGTTGAGCCACGCAAACATCTCTCTGCGACGTCTAGTAGTTTGAGGGGCCGGCGTGGACGAAAATGACCGACACGAACGCCATGACTCCTGTGATGAGGGGCATGTGGTAGCTAGCCTGGGAAGATATGTGGAGGAGGATGAGGTAGATGATGTGGAAAGGTAGGGGAGGAGAGAGTTGGAGACGACTGAGTTCTGTATTCGGGGTGCCATGTTGTTTAAGGGGAATAGGGGGTGAGTGGGTAAGAGAACAAGGATCTCCGACGTCAATGGACCAGATTCCGAGTAGAAACAATCCAATTGACGGGGTAGGGAGTTTAGTGGAGGAGGGGAAGGAGGAGGGTGGATGATATGGAGGTTCAGGATGGAAAGAAAGGCACGAACTCGACGGAAGAAAAGGAAGAAACTTTTCGGCGCGGTGGTGGTCACGTGAAGCTACCGGTGGTGCGGCGCTTGGCCCGATTGGGGAGGAAGCTCTGGACGGTCCCGCCAGCAATTCTCACTATTGGCTTCGGCTTCATTCCCCACGGGCTCCCAACAGGAACTACGAACTTTCTCCCTCCAGGTTTATGACTGTCAAATGTTCTTAAGTGAATGACCGGTGCAATTCCATTGTTGAAGCTGGTACATGTAGAGCAATTTCCCGCGAAGTTAAAGGAAGGGAAGCAAATTCAACACGCCTCTTTTCCAGGGTAAATTCCCGCTCATCAACAGATCCCCCCCGGCAAAGGGAACAAATAGAAGAATCAAAGACTAGCAAAGGTGACGAAGAAATAAATAGGGTAGTAATAGCCTCCATGACTCCCATGTAACCCAAGCAATGACGGAAGAGCAACAACGCTGCAAAACACGATGCGAATAAGGGACGGAACAATGCGCTACAATCCCAGGCGGCCAGCAGCAGCCAACACATGCCTTGGGATACACCCCTTGCCCAATGATCAGAGTAAGACAGATATATGACGTCCCAGAAATGTATCTCAAGTGTATAGGTACCCAGGTAAACGCCCCGCACAATGATTAGCTGTTGTCCAGATGAAGGCTGCAAACAATGTATCACAACACAGGAGGGTGGTCGGTAGCTCAAACAAGATCCAGTACAAAGAATTTCCCTTCGGGATTCCCGTCATTTCTGGCTTTCTGGTCTCGGCCAACGCATCCTTCTCCCATCCTGCATGATTGAGGGGGTCAAACAAAGGGCTGAAAGGTTTAATCAAGCAAAATGATCGGCAATTTCCCACATGTAGACAATAGCACGCACAGAAGAATGAAGAAGAACGGACAGACAATCGAAGCCTCCCCTCTCATAGGAAGGAAAGACAGAGAAAGCAACTATTAGGAAAACATCTGAATAGATAACGCAACAACACGGCACAGGGTATGAAGGTAGTGCAAACATGACGACAGGGCAAGTGAAACAAGCGAAGTTGGCAATGAAAATCCACACGGGCTCCTGGACGTATTAAAGAGAAACCCATACGCGCACAAATGCAATGTCTCCCACCCAAGAAAAGAAAAAAAAAAAAAAAAAAACAAACACAACATGTATAGTAACAGCGCCCCTGATCCCATGCTATCGGAGTGCACAGCAAACGAATGGAATACAATCATAGAAAGCAAAGCTGAAAAAGCGAGAGCCCCGTGGTCCTTACTCCCAGGAGGAAGGCGAGCCTCCAAATGCTGATCTAGCTCATGAAATAGAAACAATAACAACCCCCAATGCGCCAGGTAGCCCAGTGATCATCAAGCATGTCGGACATTATCTCCACAGAAACGTGCGCCTTCCTACCGACCCATCATATAATCCGGGTAGTAGGAATTGTAGCCACCCACATTGGGTCCCGAAGCTCCGCCGGTGAGCTGAGGTGGCGGGGACACCATTGCGTTCATCGGATTTGTCCGAATTCCAAGTCCCGAATTGGCATTGAAAGTACCGTTGTTGGGCAATGGTGCATTTGGACTCCCGGAGGGATGCATGGCACCGTTGCTCCTAACTGCCACGGGAGGGACCAAGCCTGGAGGCGCAGACAGGCCCGGTGGCGGTCCACTGACCGTCGAAAACATGTGGTTATGCATTCCACCGAGACTGCTACCCCCAGGCACACCACCTTGAGAGGCCATGGCATTAGACGCGCTCATGGAGCCGGGCTGTCCTGATCGGACCCCGAGGGGGTTCTTCGAGAAGCTTAGACGGATGCCGGTCTTGATGCTGTTGGATAACTTCACGCCATACAACTCGTTCAGGGCTTTGCCAGCGGTGCCCACGTCGTCAAATTCCACGAAGCACATCGGCCCATTCTGTTTGTTTCGGAAGCACAAACGCTTGTATCCACGCTGCTTAGAGAACAGAGCCTTCAGCTCTTCCTCGGAGGTATCGGGGGGTAAGTTCCCCACGTATAATGTATTGCATGGAGGGTTCATGTCGTTCGGATTGGCTGCAGGGAGACTATGGCGAGGTACATGCGGATTACCATAAGGGAACACATGGCCCGTCCCGATGTTATTGTTCATCGGTTGTGGAAAGGTCGATGGAGGGTTTGGAACGCCGACGTGCGCGTTTCCTCCTTGGTTGTAATTCGGTAGTGGAGGGGAATTGAGATTGCCACCCAAAGACATGTTGGCAAACTGGTTACCCAGAATCTGAGGGTTCGTGGAACGTCTAGGGACAGAGACAGAAGACGAATGCCCGTTTTCGGCATAGCCCACGGGATCCTTGAGCAGCTCTCCAGTATCTTCATCAATATCCTGATCAATCATCGATTTGCCACTGACTCGCGGGAGCTCGGGAACGCCGTTGCCGATCGGGGACTGGGGGGAGAAGAGACTGTGGAGACGGGAGCCAGGTTCAGATGGGGGCAGGGTATCACCAGAGGTAGCAGTGGTCGCGTTCAACTTCTCCAAGGTCTGGAAAGTCCCGTTGAAGCGCGACGACTGTCGCGGTAAACCTCCATTAACATGTCCCAGCAAGCCCCGAGTCGCGGTGTGGTCAATCGTGTTTCGTCTGGGCACCAAGGAGGAACCAACTGAGCCGTAAAACATTTCCACAATCATGGTGGCGTCGTTCTTCGAATTCGGTTTGCCGTCGAGAAGTGCTCGTGCTTCTTCCGCAGCAGCCAGGGTGCTGAAGCGCGCGACCGCACACAAGTATCCGTTGTCCTCCGGAGCGTCGGAAGGCACGAAGTCGGCATCCACAAAATCTTTGGCAAAGAGGAGCATGCTGCGCAGAGCATCGCGACTGGTGTTGCGCGGGAGTTTGCGCATAAGGATCGCGCCGCCACCTGTTCCATTTGTCGGTCGGATAAAGCCATTCAGGCCCTGCGCCGACCGATCCGAGTCGCCCAGACGCATAGCAGATGAGGAAACGTTGTCAAAAGTGGAAGAGGGGCCGATCGGGGAAAAAGGGTAGGTAAACGAAGGACCTAACGAAGTTGGTGCCTGCGATGCGGGCGTATTGTACACGTCGGTCGACATCGCATTCTGGGCCGTCGCGGGCGCTTGAGAGGCCGAAAGCGGCTGGTGGGTAGGCGACGCGCCCGAAGAGACCGAGGGCGTGCGCTGAGTAGTGCTGTAGGAGCCTGGACTCGTACGGGTTGACTGATTCGAACTGCCACTCATGCCTCACGGACCGAAATTCTAAAAGCGTCTGACTCGATCGATTAACCCCACGAGCGGACGGGAGCACGGGCTCCTCCAAGAAGGTAAGGGAGTGCGGGAGGCAACCGGATGACAGATGGGACAGAGGCTGGAGGGGCTCAGCCAGAGGAGTGTCAGGAACAAGTAGAAAATGTAAAATGGTAAATCAACCAGATTATAGGATCAGAATTCTGACGCAATCTCGTTGGGAGGAAGCAAAAGTGCGATGGATCAACACGCGCAATTGAACTCGCGGTATGCGTGTTTAAGGAGGTAAGGATGCGACGGACCGAGTGTCCGAGGGAGAGACAAGAAGTGTAGGCCACACACGATGGGAATGGAAAAAGGAAAAATGAATTGATAATCAAATGCAAAAGGAATGATTATGCGACTCAGTAATAAAATGTAAATGGTACAGGCAGAAGTTGGGAAGGTAGAGAGGTAGAGGTAGAATAGGGGAGGATGGAAGACGCGAACGGGAACGGAAAGGGAAGATGGCGAAGGATTGGGGGGGAGTAGGAGAAAGTTGGGGGAGGGTGGGTGAGGAAGAAGGGAAGAGGAAGAAGAAAGAGAGGAAGGGAAGGACGGCGAGGACCAAGACCGTTCGGGGGAAGGATAAAGTTAGATTGGGTTGAGTTTTGGGGAGTGGGAGGAGGAGGGAGGGAGGGAGGAGGGGGGGAGGGAGAGAGATTGGTAGCAAGTCAAGTAGTAAGTAGTATTTAGTGGGTTTAGTGAGTGAGTGGTGGGAAGGGAATGAGTGGGTGGTGGGAAGAAAGAGGGAGGGGGAGGCGCGTTAAGTAAGTGCCGTAGGCAGTCGTTGGTAGAATGCGTGGTGGTAGTGGTTTAGTTCGTGGTGTAGTGCAGTAGTAGTTGTTTAGTAGTAGAGGACTCAATGTAATGAATCAAATCAATGTCCAAGGTGTTTTGTAGTAGTAGTACCCGAGAATCCGTTAATCGACTGGAAACGAGATATTTCTGACAGTAGTAATCAATGAAAAAAGAAATCGATAGATCGATTGTTAGGTGGATGAATGTATGGAATGGGTAGATGATGACGATGAAGATGGGGGAGAAAGGGAAATGGAAAAGGGAATGAGAAGAAAGAGGAAGAGGAAGAGGAAGAGGAAGAGGAAGAGGAAGAGGAAAGGCTGCCGTACAATCGGCGTAAGGAACCGTAGGAACTAAAACTGGAAATGGTGAGAAAGGATCCGGCGAAATGGGTAGTAGTGTATCTATGGGGTAGATAGTAGTAGTACGTAGGAGTAGGTGTAGTTATCTGGTAGTACTGCGTAGACAGCAATAATCCTATAAATGCGAATAAAAATAAAAAAAATAAAATAAAATAAAAAAATAAATGGAAATTAATAATAATACTACCACTAACTAATCATAAGGTGAAGAAAAAAAAGATGAATGAACGTCAAGTTCCGGAACGGTCCTTTTTTACATTTAGGGAGTGGACTGGCCGGTCCTTTTGGACTTTTAGGGGGGGGGGGAAGAGAATACTAGGAAACCGAGTAAAGTTGAAGGGGGCGAAAGAGGGAAAGGAAAGGAAACCAAAGCGTCAGAGAGAGAGAGAGAGAGAAAGCAAGATTGACTGAGGACGGCCGACCCGACCGTCTTCTGTCTCGTCTGGTCTGGTCCACGGATCGAGACTGGCTCCGTTCCATGAAGCGATGGCCAGTCGGGAGTCCCTTGAGGGCCTGTCGACTAATCCCCGAACTAGAACGGGTCCAAAAAGGAAAAAGTGACTAAGATGCGCCGTCCAACGAGCGCTTGCAGCTGAAGCGCGACCCGGCAGTTTTAAGATGACACGACGCGCTATCAATGGAGTGCCAGCCGATCCCGTGCTGATGCTTGCTTTGGCGTGCTTTGGATCTGTCCGGTGGCCGTGTGTGCCTGGAAAAGTTGTTCTTCATCCATGCATCGATCAACCAACTTCTGTTTAGTTAGATCCAAATTCATATGGTCTGTTTCGCTGTTGTCGAACGATGAATTCACCTGTTTCTATCTAGGTGTCATTGGGGATTATCTTCGCATCCAGACCATCCAGGAAGACCACCCGATTGCGGCAGTCCTTCACGCAAACAACCGAAACAAAGGAGGGAACAAGCATCCGGATGCGACATCACAGGTGCGTGTCCTGAACGCCCCAAGGCGCGTGGCAAATAGGGCAGAAGGAGCCCTCTCTCAAAGGCAGAGAGATTCACATTCAACACAACATCCAATCTGCCTAAGTTCAATTGCCGAGGCCATAGTTATGATACATTCATTCAATTTTTGGGCTTCTCAGGGAAACTCATGGTTGGATATTCAATCTAGATAGCAACAACTATCACTTGTAAATTACAATCGAACCACAAGGGTGCGGACAGCAATAAAGATGAACAACAACATCAACGTCAAGAACCTACAGTAGTCATGAAGATCCAGCCAGCATCTACCAACCTACGCATCTATCCGATTGTACCAGTCAGCTCAAACGGCTGAGAATCGATTACTATTCCCCCCAGTCACTGGTGGGGTTCTCGCATAATCCTCTCATACAGTTGGCCATCATCTCATGCCTGCAATTATGGGGCTATACTGCAGCCTTCCCCTTCACCTCCCAGTCCTACCTCGAATACTACCATGAGTCGTCGTAGTCCTCCTCTTGACTCATGGCCCCCCCCCCCCCCCCCCCGAGATATATGACGAAGACCTTTCCCGTGTGATAAAGGCAAAATCATCCCAACCGTGTTTATAGGAACCCTATTTACCCCATCCACCTGATCACGGGGAGGGTTATCGCTCTGTACGACACAAAAGCCACCCCGCGGAGCATACCCATGGATGTCGAAGAGCCATCCTGCCTTACAGCCCGAAGCCTTCCTAGCTTACTGCACATAATCAAACAGAATCAAGCGATCCACTCCGAAGTCCACAAGTAACCGTTCGAATTAAAGTCCAGACTCGTACTTAGATGTAAGGCTACAGATCTAGTCGTCTAGAGCACAATGTTTTTCTTTGCCCCAATGTGCTTGTTTCTGGGTACATGACGTTAAAACCTCCGAATTGCTTGCCCTCGAAGGGCTCATTGAGTGACTGCCTCGGCACCATGGACCATGGACGGAATGTATAGGCGATGCTCTCAGCTGACCGTATGAAGGAAAAATAAAATAACAAGACTCATCATCACCCTGACAAAATCGGTGGCAGATTCATAGGCGCAAATGCTTACCATCTTCTCTTCTTCTGCTAAAATCAAGTCTCATTCTTATTATCTGCACAACTAGCGATTAGCGCGCATAGCAAGCTAGTCAGTTATCCTGGGTATTGGATAGTCAGAATCAAACCAGGATGTCCTTCCTGGATGTTTTCTGGCTTCAAATTAATCCAGTCCAGTTAACCAATCAAAATATTGATCAATCAGGCATAAAGTTTACGTCTAGCTGAGACGAGACCTCCCCATACAAGAGCTAATATGAACACACATGAGCGTCGATAGGGGTGCACGGAGACATGGTACTCCGCAAACACTAGGGAGAAGTAAATATGAGGGGGGGAAAAAATATGACCATGCCTTGGTCTTCTTCCTCACTACGAAATACCGTTCATCCCCGGCACCCACTGGACACCTGAAAGGATTCCCGTTCCCCTCTCTCTCATTGTCCCAAATCCCAATCATTGCCCGCGCAATGAGGGTCAGTCATGGACCAATCCCGTTCTGCGGGCAAGGCACAGAACGCACCAGTCCCGAGTCCAGACGTCTGACGGACCGTGATGATTGGCTGTCGTAGGGAATTTCAGGTGGGAAGATCAGCGTCAGAGTTTGTCCTTCCCATGGATCTCTGGCAGCCACACCACCAGGGCCCGCCTCTCCCACTCATCCCTACTGAGGTACATGATTGTACCAGGTTGCCGCTCATCCCGGGATAGATGACGGCTGAGGGAGTGGCACCGATGACTCGGGATTTACAAGGTATCATAGCAGAAGCATAGGACTAGATGTCAGCAACGCGCTATTTCATCTAGATGCTATATGCAGGTTAGGTAATGTATACGCCAGGTTTGCGAGAGGGGTGGGAAATTCATTTTTCCAAGTTGGACTCGTCGTTCTGATACGTGGATGTAAGTTAGACTGATAAGACGCGATAGATAGTACCTAAAGTACACACACCTCTTAAGTTTCATCTATTATCCTTCTGTCTGAATCTCTCACCACATTCTTATTCACCGAAACTGAAGACGTGCATCAAGGATCAAAAGCCCTTTCATTGTCGCAGATGTGGTTGGCTCGGATTGGGCGATCTGGGCGTTGCTTCATGACAGTGCTGATCTAACGGAAAAGCCAAGTGGTGATGCCTGCATGGTCACCTGCCAGCCTTGAGCGCAAGGGAGCAGCCATGCAGTGATGCACAAAGTACGGAGCTGCTCGGGACTTTCTGCTCCCCCCTGTCCTTATTAACTAAGCAAGATAATGAATGATTTGATCATATTGAGCCCGCTGTTGTTCAGCAAAAAGGAACACAAGGTATCTCTTTATCTCTATACAGAGTAGATCTACCAGACTGCGTCTGGAAGTTTCAGCACGACCGTAGCATAGAAATGTTGCCCTCTTTCTCTGCCACTGTTTCCGCCTCGCGGATGGAAACCCTGACTGATCCCGGAGGTGGCTTTTAGCATTATTTTAGCAGGCTCAAGGAACGTATGCCTGCCCATGCAGCGCGGAAACCTCATCCCTGCCAGTCATAATCGCCATACCTAATATGAGGCATCTGGCTGCACGTTGGAACGCTTATACCGAGAAAAGGGGGAACAGAGGCCTGATAAAACGTATATTGTATATCACACAAGCACAGAGGCCTCAGGCAGCACGTAATCGACTCACATAATGTACATAAATTCTCGACCCATAAATCAATTCCAGGAGAATAGCTCTCAGTAAACGCCATGAGTAATGCCGGTAGCATGATATTGAAAAAGAAAAGAAAAGTTCTTCCACTCCGGAAAAGCCCTCGCCAACGTCCCCCGAAATGACAGTATTCGCCTCACCCTATCCGAGCAACGGAAGCTCGAAGGTAAGTGCACCGTGCAAGTATACAGATGTCGAATTGAACAGATATTCATGCCTCAGTTTTTCACATTCTTGCTTTCTTTCACAATCCCGGCCTGTAGTAGATACCGAATATTAGTCAATCAATGTCGTAACCCAGGTCCATATCCCCTTCCTACTCGCGGACATGCTTGTATACAGCGGCAGGGCAACGTACGAGGCTTAGTAACTTCCAAACGCCATCACTGGGCTGTGCGCCAACACCGATCCAGTACTTGGCTCGAGATCGATCGAGTGAAATCTCCTTGTATGCTTTGGCGGTGCGGGCCTCCTTCTCGGACAGGTTCGTAGGGCGCTGCGGGATAGGGTTGAAGGTACCGATAACTTCAAGAGGTTTCGAGTCGCGAGCCGACCTATAAAAAACAATCCCCATTAGCATAAGATCTCATACTCCTCTTAGAAAACCCCAAATGAATCGCTCGCGGAACGCGATATACTGATCCCCGGGATCCATAAAAAATTTACCTACCGTGCCTGAGCAACAACGATGTTGTAGAACGGCTGGTGCCGGTTTCCAAAGCGGGAGAGGCGAATGCGAACGACCATCTTGACGGGCAATTTCTGCAATTGGGGAGCGAAAAATAAGATGAGCGACTGCACAGCAAAAGGGCAACTTGATCAAGCTCAAGCAGGCCAGAGTCTCCGACTCCGCGGCAGTTTCCAGCCTGGTCGGGAGATCTGTCGGGCCGAGAAGTGCGGAATTCGGATTAGCGTCGGTCAGTGGGGAGGGCCCGATAACAATGATGCAATGGCAATTTACACCACTTTTAAAGAATCGCTCCTCCTAGCAATATTTCCTACACTTATCCATTGCATTGAGTATATCGGAGTGCTGCTTCATACTCTCCACGCTCAACCTTGCACTTACAAGGCACCATTGTATGTTCCGTGCTGCACTCCCCAGGCGGAACCCTATCCCCGCATTATTTCGGTACTATAGTAGATCCGCCAAGATGTCATTGAAGGTGTGCAATAACTTCACTATTTCCGCCTAAGAAAAAGAGTACCTCAGGCTGACGAGAAACCAACAAACAGGCCATCTCATCAAAAGATGCCGCATCTCTTGATAAAGACCTCATGGAAATAGGTGGCTGGTCATTGGACCAGTTAATGGAACTAGCGGGCCTCTCTGTCTCTCAAGCAGGTGAGAATGCGACACCTTCTAGCATAACATGTAAAACCATGCGCTCTAACATCTCAGTCTACCGCATTCATCCACCAAGCTCGGGTAAGGATGTTTTGGTTATCTGTGGCCCAGGAAACAACGGTAGGCCTCAACCGACCCTTTATTTCGATCAGTCACAGAACAAACAACGATTCTAACCTCCTCTCAGGAGGCGATGGCCTAGTAGCCGCACGCCATCTAGCTCACTATGGGTACAAACCCTCAGTTTACTATCCAAAGCAGGGCAAGAATGAGCTCTACCAGGTAAGCCCTCAGTAATCGCCCTACATGTCATTGACATGACCCGAAACATGAAGTTGGGACGCCCACCCTGCAAACATATATACATGTTACACACATCACTCTCGAGTCACACACAACTCAGCCTAACCTCATCAAACAACACAGCGTCTCAAAACGCAACTCGAGAACCTCTCCGTCCCATTCATCTCCGACCTCCCCGTAGCCATCAAATCCGCCGACTTCCTCGTCGACGCCATCTTCGGCTTCTCATTCGGCGGACCCCTCCGCGAACCCTTCCCAACCATCATCTCCCAAATCGAAACAGCCAGTATCCCCGTTCTGAGCGTCGATGCGCCCAGTTCCTGGGACATTGAGAGCGGGCCACCCAAGGAAGGCCCGGGATCGAAGTTCATGCCGGAGGCGCTCATTAGTCTGACTGCGCCGAAGCCATGCGTGAAGTATTACAAGGGACGGCATTTCCTGGGTGGACGGTTCCTGACGAAGAGTATTGCGGATAAATATAAATTGGATCTGCCGGAGTATCCGGGTATCGAGCAGATTGTCGAGGTGGGGGTGGATGCTGAGGGAAAGCTTTGAAGGCTGGAGCGGGTGATTCATGAATAAATTGGCCTATCTGCAAGGCTTAGGTACATAGTAGATGAAGGTCAGAATAATAGTGAGTTTACATTGTTGTTACATCAATTGCGTAGCGCTATACGAAACCTAATGTTAGCGATGAATATCTTGAGAATATGTCCAATATGGAATTCATGCAGTGTAGTGTGTATCGCTATCGTGAACTAGAGATGTATACGTGCTATAGACAGCAGTAGTGAAGCAGAACACAGATGCTCCATGAGGTATAAAATGTCTTAAGACCCGGGCCTCAACATGCTATACCTTCATGATAACGACTCCTTAATCTCGCCTATGATACCCTTGATTCTTGGTTCTTTACCAAGACCCGAGCTTGAAATCTTCTTCAAAACATCTCCAACATCGTACACTTCCTTGGCCGCAGTCCTGACTTCTTCCCCTAGCCCCTTGACCAAAGTTCCTAGAGCCACAAGACCGCGGTAGACTGCTTCAGAATCCTTTTCACCGGTAATCATTGTCGTTAGCTCGCTAAGAAGGACCAGAGCCTGTTCCGATGACTCAGGCATCGATTCTCTGCCCGCAGAGGTGAGGTAAACGGCAAAGTTGATGTAGAGGGTGGTAATGGCAATGGTGAGATTTCGGTTCGGCGTCGTCCCACTATTGGTTAAAGCGGACTTGACGCCGCTCAGGATTTGCTCAAACCTGCTAGTGGCTAGGTCACGTCCCGCGTCCGTTTCGAAAAGGTTGGCGAGCATGCGTATTGACAGCATCGCATTATTAACATTGAATGGTGAGTCAAACACCCCACTAGACTGGATGCCTGAGATGAGATCCTTGCCATCGTAATCGGCCGTGGCAGTCACGGGAGTGGCAGCGGCGGACAAACGGAGAAGATCGAGACCCGGCAGTCTGCTTGCGACAGGCCAGACGGTTGCAACCTTGTATAATAAAACAACACCAGCCTCCACTGCCGGAGACTGCTCGACATTTGAAGACTCCAACTGACCACACAGGGTTGCCACCGTCTCCATCTCCGAAGGGCTGAGCGACAACTCTTTCGATCCGGAGGATATGACGTGTTGGTTCAGCTCTTGCAACTTCTTGGCGATCAATTTGAGGTTGGCAGATTTGATGGAAAGATAGGTCTTTTGCGGAAGGACCTTCGGTCGAGCCTCCGGAGCAGGAGGTGACTGCGCATCTTCGGGACGATAACGCCTCTCTTGACCCCAAGGATCGGCTCCCGCAGGCGTCGGACCCTGTGAGGTCTGTCCAAGTGTTGCACCTTGTGTATTTTGAACGATGAATTGAGCGACTTGATCAAGGTAGTTCATCGACAATTCGTTGTCCTGGATGAACTTGGTCGCAGCCTCGTACGGGTTTTGAGAGACGTTGTATGGCAATTTGAGGGGAGGTTTGCCGTCTTCCACGTCAACGTCGAAGACATAGTCGTAGTCTTGACCCAGATACTCCGTTTTCCTTCCACTGCTGGCAGCGGAATCAACTACCGTACCAACTGCAACCCATTCCCGTGATGCCGCTGACCAAGTGTGAGCAGTAACGCTACCATCGTCCTCACGGATCATCTGTACCTGCCCGTCCTTGGTTCCCGATTTCTGCCTGAGAAATTCCGTACCCGGAAGCTGATCTTTGTTGATCTTACCAACCTGCTGCTCTGGGATTGCCGACTCCTTGACAGTCCTTTCGAACTGTTGTACTACTTCTGCGCTTGCCACGCGTTCCTGGCTTCTGCTAAAAACGCGTGTGATGCGGTCACTGGCTCCTGTGACAATGTCGCCGGTCTCCTTGCATACCGCAACGCTCCAGACGGAGATCGCAGGGTGCGTGATCGTCTGTACGCACTGCGTACCATCCCAGATCCTCACCGTCCGATCTTCTCCAGAACTGACCAACTCACCTGAGGGCAAAGCGGCCAGCGAATAAATAAAGCTCTCGTGGCCATGCACCTCCCCGACGAGTTGGCCTTGTATGGTAAAGAGACGAATCACTCCATCGTTGCTCGCCGAAGCAAAGTGTGCGCCAGTGGGGTTGGAGGCGGGAACCTTGCAAAGAGCTCTCACAACGTCCTGGGAATCTTTGATCGTTCGCAGCAGAGTGCCGGAGGTGTTGAAAATGCGTATCATTTTATCCGCGCAGCCTGGAGAGTTGTTAGCATATGCATGGAATGGTCCATCCGTCATATATGCAGGGGTACGGCGCGCGCTTACCTGTAATGACAGTATCCTTGTCATAAGCAAGCACCGTCCAAACACTTCCTTGATGACCCTCCAGCACGACATCGGTTTCCCATTTACCCACCTTCCATAGCCTAGCTGTCGAGTCCCAGCTTCCACTGACTACCCATCCGCCATCATGTGACACATCCAGCGCACAGACATTATGTGTATGGCCCAAGAGCATAGCATCCGCGTTATCATCGGCAGCTTTGCATGGTTGTCTGGCTTCAATGATAGTGTCTTGACCACCGGAGAGGACAAGTCCATCAGGAAACTGGGGGGTAGGTGGGTAGTATGCCAAAGCGTTGATGAAGGCCTGGCCGTGAGAGGTGATGGTGTAGTCATATGCCGGAGGTGGGGTAGAGACTAGTTTCCAGAGTCGGACTGTTGCATCTCGGGACGCCGAGAATATAGCACTGGGATTCGGAAAGGCCACGGCGCGAACCTGAGAGTGAGAGAAAGAGGCGTCAGTGGGCGACAATGGAGGGTTGAAAGGTGAAAGGTGGCCAGCGTTAACAGCCGGGACGTTCTTACATCATCGCCGTGGCCCTCCAGAGAAGCGGAGATCTTGAACTCAGGCATACATAGACCAGTGGAGAGAATTAGGGAAATATAGATCCCAGTAGAAGGGGTTGAGGATGAAGAGGGGGAACTGGCAAGAGCCAAAAGGATGAAATGGAGGCACCAAAGATGGCCGGGAGGGTTTCAAGGCACCTTTGGGAAGAGAGGGAGGGGGGGAGTTCCTGCTTAGTAGTACTAGTTGACCTGGAGTACCTGAGGAGCTGCTGCTTGGAGACTAAAGGGAGGGCCATGGGACCATCTGGGGCAATCACGTGGGCGGTGGCTCGCCAGTGTATTCGCCGGGAAGAAGTTGCTAGAATCCAAGTCTTGATAAGCCATGTTACTAAGTAACTATTAGCTAGTTAGTACTATCGGGTTGGGAATGGAGCTATACCCTGGCTTGACCGGGTACTCGACTAGTGGCCATTCTGCATTCACTACTAGTCTTAGTTTGCATTGGGTTTCCATAAGGAACAAATGCTGATTTCCATCCTGAATTCCACATCACCATTTCTTACGAAGATGCCCTGAGATGGCACTCCTCAATCAGGGACCGCATCGCATGTTAGTAGTGCAATACCAATAGGGTCAATGAGAGTGCATAATCCCGTATGCCATTGTTCTGGACCCAACACGCTTCTGCGCGTCGTTCTAGTATCAAACTATCGAAGTTCATGAATGCATCCAGATTGCCTATTTGGGAACAGATTAGGGACATTTACCCCTCACGTGCCGTTTGACACTAGTCCCCGATAGGATTAGGGCGGCTAACGGCCCGGCGACGATTCGCGTGAATATCAAAAAGAAAGTCCCAAACTTCCCCCCAACCAGCTTCATCTCCATCGTTCTCGTTATTCCGGGCTTGAGTCCCTCTCCACCGTGTCTGTAGAAGCGCCGGTGGCTCATACATCTGTTCGAGGGTTCCGTTTTAACTGGGAGACCCGACTTCTCTATCTAATTCCTTGTCCTGCCTTTCCTTTCTTCCACCTCCAATCATTCTAGAGCGACCCCGCTACCTCGGGCTGATTGATGACTTGACGAGACTGACGAATTTCCTTGTGTACTTCTACGCTGTGTTCATCTCTCGTGTCTTCTCTTTCGCTGCTACTCTGCGCTTCATCTGCGACAGTTTAGAGACTGTTTCTTTCAGTCTCAACTGAACACCTTATCGTCACTTCATCTAACGGCCACTACTATCGCATGCGACACTCATCTACTTGCAATTGACTCTGTACATTACCTCAAGTGAAGCTTATATACAATGGCGTCAGGTGCGGTGGATACAGCGGCCCATTCTTCAAAGCAATTGGCTATTGACACATTCCAGACATTCCCAAAGTTGTGCCGTTGACCTGCCACGGACACTCACGTCCCGTGCCGCACATCAACTTCTCATCCACCGTCGAGGATGATCAGTACTACCTAATCTCTGCCTGCAAAGGTGAATATCCTCAGAACCGTTATTAACACCCTATGCTGACATCTACCAGACAACAATCCCATGTTGCGGGATGGCATAACAGGTGACTGGTGCGTGTTCCCCGCATTGAATACTCCGCACACCGCACATGCTTACCATCAATGTCATTTAGGATTGGAACCTTCCTCGGCCACAAGGGCGCAGTATGGCAAGCCCGGCTCTCGACAGATGCGAATCTGGCAGCAACCGCAGCTGCGGACTTCTCCGCGTGAGTACTTACCTACCCACTTCAACGCACGTCGCCGTCGCATCTCACTAACTTGCCAATTTTCTCCCCATACAACAGTAAAATCTGGGACACTCACACCGGCGAATGCAAACACACCCTCCAGCACTCGCACATCTGTCGCGCAGTAGCGTTTCCAATCCAGCCTTCCCCCCAGGTCGTCGCAACAGGTGGCTTCGAGAAGAAGCTTCGCATCTTCGACCTCACTCGCAGTGGGGGCAGTAACAGCTCCTCACCGACAAGTGCCACCCCCAACACCGACGCCAGTCCTTCCGCAGTAACAAGCTACGAGATTGGCCCCGGCGTTCACGGCGGAACCATCAAATCGATCGTCTGGAACCAGGACTACAACATCCTCACGACCGCCGCGGAAGACCGCAAGATCAGATGGTGGGATCTTCGCTCGCGCCACCCCGTCGTCGAATACGCCGTGGAAGGTACCATCGGAAGTTGCGAACTGAACTCCCTCGCCGTCAGACCCAACGACGCCGGAATCCTTACCGTCGCGGCCGGCAGATCCGTCTATCTCTTCGACGGCCTAAGCCCCGGTCGTCTCCTGAAGAAGATCGATTCCCGCTACGAGGTCGCCAGCGCAGCAGTCAACAATGAAACAAGCAGACTGGTCACGGGTAGTGCCGAGGATACCTGGGCGAGAGTATACGACGTCCGCACGGAGGAAGAGCTGGGTACATTCCATCCCCCACCCTTTAATACCCCCCATCATTTATCACCGTTCACTTCAATGTGACTAACAATCCGCTCGCAGAGGTCCAAAAAGGTCACCACGGTCCGATCTGGTCCGTCAGTTTCTCCCCTGACGGCAAACTCTACGGTACAGGAAGCGAGGATGGAACGATCAAGTTGTGGAAGGCTTGCAGGGAGCCGTATGGTCTCTGGCGGTGATGGATCGAAAGAGCGGGAAACCATCTACTCACATATTGAGATGTACTAAAAAAGAGAAATACAACACGAAAGCGATCCTTCCCATTTGCCGAGCTGTGGTGGCATGGATCTGCTTATACACTACGCAACTGCGGCGGCACGCATATTACCTTGATGTAGATATTCGGAATATAGACACCATGGCCATGTTGTTATTATACCCGCAGCAATTAACAGGCGATACGCCATAGTTATGGTATGGTCATCTGCTTGCCTTCGGAATCCTTTGGTTTTTATTCAAGACGTCTTTTGTATTCCAACCGGGAGTGATACTAGTTACATGTTATGAGAAGGAAAGCAAAGCTATCACAAGCCCTCGCAAGTGGATGTGAATCGGCAGACAGGAGTACTCAAAATCGAAAGCGAGTCTTTTACTCAATCATGTCAATATCATCATCACCCGCAGCGGGCGCAGAAGCCGGCGCAATTTGCTGAGGCTCGTCAGGGACAACTTTATCGGCTGCGCCAGCACCAGCGTTACCGGAGCCACCCCAGTAATCGTCCATTTCTTGGTCGAGCTCTTCCTGTGTCTTTCTGGGCCGTCCGTTGACCGTGCGGCGGCTGTCGCCCCTGTTCTCACCTCCACCGCCCTGGCGGCGCCCGTTCGTAGCGCCGCGGTTGCGAGTCGGCGACCGCTGACCGGGAATGTATCTGTCAATGTGCTCGGGAGCAGGTTTGGAGACATCACTGCGCCGGTACCCGCCGCCACCACCACCGCGACGACCACGACGACGGCGTGCACCTCCATCAGGACTGCCGCTTCTACTACCGGGGCTGAGACTCCGTGCGTCGCGGTCACGAGGTCTCTCGACACGGTCGAATAGACTTCCCTTCGAGCGTTCCACGTTGTCAAATGGGTTGCGGTCGCGTCTTCCGGCGCCGGTAGAGATGAGTGTCAGACGGATAGGCTGGCCTTTGGCGTTTGCGCCGTCGAATTCCCTGATCGCGGTTCGGGCATCGCTGATATGGCTGTAGGTCACAAAGGCGACTCCTTCGGAACGTCCTGCCCGGTCGTAAACGAGAGAAACATTGCTGATTGGTCCGATGCGGGTGAACAGGTCCTTTTCAGATCGCATATGTTAGAGCCCAGTAGGAAAAAACGGTCGGGACTGGAACAAGGCCTACCTCGAGATCGGTTTCTGTAATGTCGTAGTGGATGTTCTCAACGCGAAGCTTAGCTCCGCTAGACGCAGTGCTGTGTCTGTACAGGTCAAACTCGTCCACCGAAGCGCATTGGATAAACATACTGTTCGGGAGAGGGGGAGTAGCGGTCGCCACGCGGACGTCGGGGGGCACGAGAAGGGCGTGCTGAGTAAGGTGTTAAGAATGACCCAACATTGATGAATTCCCATGGCTATCTGCCATATTGAGAGTCGTATAACGCACCATCTCTGTCGTCTTCGTACTTGTCATGAACCCAGTCACTGCACGTCGAGCCAACGCATTAGCGATCCCGTCACTCGGGCTGTAACACTGGACGGAAAACAATAAGGGGAAAGGTAATTACAGATCTAAATCAGGACGTTCTTCTCTGTGAGGCTGTTGCAGTCGAATAGAGAGAGAAGGTCAGCTCGAAGTCATACTAGGTATTCACGTAAACAGCTCCATCTTTCTGCGGCTCTTCGCGGCGGTCTGCCTGTGCGAGAGACGATGCTACGAGGCCAGCGAAATTTGCTTATCACGATGCGCGAGAAATGTTCGAAAAGAGACAAGGAGGGAGGACCTGCGGGAAGCAACACACTGGGTTAGCATCGACACGCGCAAAGCAGACGTAAGAAACAGCAGCAGCTCATAATGAGATGATGACAGGGATGAGAAAATACCTTTCTTACGCCATCACGGCGACGACCTTGAGGAGGGCGACGGCCGCGGTTCTGATTCTGCTTCTGCTACACGAAGGCAAGTCAGCGCACATGCAGGGTGTGATGTCTAGCAAACCATCTGAGACTTGTCATCCCGGAGGCGTTAGCAGGGACCTTACAGGACGCTCCGCGATAATCTCGTCCAAACTGCGGTCCATCTTGAACAGTTGGGGAGGGTGTTTGTCGGAATAGAGAATTGAAAATAACAATCGAGTACTATTGAAATTCACACTGTGGACGGGTGCGCAGTGGGAATTGATGGATGGACAGTAGAAAGCTGAATGAAGGTCGGAGATGAGCTTGGAATAGATCCATGCCGGACCGTGCCTGCTCAGACCGCCCGGCCAAGCAGCGTTATCACGTGATTGAGTACGTAGTATACAGCAGATGGCCATCTGCTTGCCTCTAATTACTGGCGGTGCGCGACCTGAATGTTCTAGAATCCAGTGGGGTACTGACATGAGATCGTACTCTATTTACAGGGACAGGTGTCATTATATTGGAATGAGTGCTTTGTTGGGAACGTGTGTATATGTAAACTACTTCTTCCCCGGAAGCTAAGCGTGCCCGCTCAGAACCGTCGAGAGCCCAATGGCAGGAAGAGAGGCGCAGACAAGGAGAAACTCATGGTTGTAATGCAAAAAGGAAGAGAAACTACGCCTCGGCTCATAGTCCTGTATGCATGGTCGAAAGCTCACCGAAGACACAACCCTCCCTTTTTGCTCCAGAAAACACCAAAAGCAACCTCCAGCAAGACTCTTCAGAAAGGTGACAAGCAAATGAAAAGAGGAAGAGGACCGAATCAGAAAGTAAACAAAACTCCGGCAGTGCAATGCAAACGTACTAGCCCATCAACTCCCACCATTCACAGGGTCGCTGTTGTTATGCTCTATCATCTTCTCCATGAAGCTGATGTAGTCATACTTGGGAAGGTCTCTGTCTTCTTGAAGATCCGGTCCGTTGTGCGGCGGCATAGTCTGGACTAGATGTTCGATTACCTCGTCGGGAATGAGAGAGTGTCGAAGGTCGAGCTCCGTGACATAAGGCTATTACAGAAGTCAGATTTTGAATGAAACGCAACACTTTGCAATTCTGACGGGATACATACCTTGCCATCCGCAACCTCGCGGAAACTCTGGTAGACTTGCTCGGCCGTGTTTTGATCCTCAGTAACACTGACCATGAAACGGATGAACTGCTCAAAGCTGACACCGGCATTTTGCGCAAGTCGAGCTGGTCCACATGTTTCCACGTAGACATCATGCATCTCCTCTTCATCGTATACAAGGCCAAGACTTGCGAGGGCTGCCGAAAATTCAAGCTCATGAAGGGTATTGGAAGCGTCGCGATCGAAATGCCTGAAGACAGACTCAAATTCCTCCAGTTGGATTGGTGTCAGGTTGGTCATGTTCCGAGCCACGAGTTGATTGTCAAGGAATGCCAGCTTTTTGGAGATGCTAGACTTGACCAAGCTCAGCTCATAAGAGAGTTCATCTAAAGTATATGTGGTGTAGTCGTTTTCCTCAATATTCGCCTCCGCACATTGCTCGTCCAGAGCCGCAATGGTATCTAAGAACGCATCGAGGGGAGGGAGGTTGTCATTGAGTCTCTTGACATGTGCTAATTGGTCTTCTACATCACCATCGAGACCAGATATTGCCAGAGACAGGGTCTTCAACGTTAGCGCAAAATCGTTGGCTTTGTCCGCAAACGATCGGCGGAGGGCATTCTTGATATCCCGAATGGTCTCGTTAATAAGCTGGCTACGTTCGTGCTCGTCACGAGTCAAGCCCTCCCACTCCTCATCGCAAACCTCCAGACTTAGTTCCTTTGGCGGTTGGTAAGGGCGCAATCGGTATGTGCTGAGTTTGGTCTTGATGTTACCGAGCAGGGCTGCGAGATCCGACTTTTCTGCAACCCACTGGCGCTTCTGGTTTCTTTTATACAAGGAGAACTGGTGGGCTTGCTCTTTCGCGTCCTTGTATGTACCTTCAAAGGAAGAGTTCTTCCATGCCTCACGTTGCACTCTGATAACGCGCAATAGTTCCCTCATTCTCCGCTCGTAGGAGTTCTGCATCTCCCATGCACCATGCATGTTGTTGATGAATTTCTCCACCCGACGTCCGGCATTCTCGACACGCTCCAGCTGCGAGAATGCATGGAACCAATAAGCGATGTATGTCATCAGTGACTTCTCATCAGGTCTGGCTTGATCGCAAACATCATCGACATCGAGCAAGTCAGGGATGCCTATTTCGTTAGCTGCGATGTCGAAGGCGAGTTTCATGTTACCCCGGTGGTCCTTCTTGTCCAGAGCATCGAAGTCAATCAGGTCTGGACGATGGATATCCAGAAGGGCACAGAAGGCCAGACCATCATTCCAGCTAGTGGAGAAGTCCCGGACTTCTACTCCTTCGTAACAAGCAGTCTTCCGTTGACACCACAGAAGGAGACCAGCCTTCGCGGTCATTCCCTCCGCGTTGATGTCGCTGATTGTGAATCGCAGAATGAGTGTCCATATCAAGCCCAGAATGATCTTCCGATTTCCATCCACAACATCCTCTGCTCCAATGTTCGTCATCGGGATCCGCCTTCCCTTGATGAAATCGAGACTCTTGTTGACATTTTCGAATTTCTGTACCCGCAACTTAGGCTTCGAGGCATATCGACCAAGTGACTCTCCACCTAGGATCTCGAGTAGATGAATAAGGATAACCTGAAGTTCCGATAAGAATCATTAGCAACCGGAGCTTCCCTCAGTTCGCCGCAGGGGTTGGCGCCCGAACAAGGACGAATGCAGGGGTGTACTTACACCATCGGAAAGGTCGACCACGAGGTCATCGATGAAGATCTTCCGCACCTTCAGCTTGTCATTGAGCCTGCAGACAAACCAGGGTCAGCTTACTCAATTTCGGGAGAGTGCATAAAGAGGGAAAACAAAGAAACAGCGAAAAAAAATATTTCGGGGCATGTGAGGGCAAGAGGGGTAATTGAGAAGGCCTCTTCCCCAGCATGCAATTAGGGTATAATGAGAAAGGGAACCAACCACTTGGTGAAGGTCTTCTGTTGCACATTAATCCACTGCTTTTCAACAGTCAACATGATGGATGGCGAGGGTGGTTGAGAACATCCAGGGCGGGCGGGGAGAAATTGGGCGATTGAAGCACGGACTGAGGGAGCGTTTGCGGTCTATCTGGAGGCTGGTATCCAGTGAGTTAATGGATGGAGCCGACGGAGACCGGACTTGAATAGAAAAGGCAGGATCTTCAGGACGGAGGTGACTAGAACGAGTGGGAAGGGGTGGGCTGCGATTCGCCGGTTTCAAAGAGATCGAATCGCCTAGATAGATAGTCGGCGGTTGGGCGCAGAGTTGAAAGAAAGAACTAAGCAGAATGAATAATCATCGAGTAGGAAACTAGGAAATTTAGTTGATTAATTTGCTAGTTGGAGCCTGGAGCGTGAGGGAGACTACTAGTTAGTAGCCTTGCCTTAGTACAGTTAAGCACTTAAACAGAGGCCCCATTCATTGCTTTTAAAGGGGCTCTCACTCACTCCCTCTGTGTCTCTGTCCCTCCCGTGCAGTGGAAAAGGGCCTGTCAACAAACTTCCACCCCCACAGCAACCGCCGCTGGTCCTGCCCGGTCGGCTGCTGCCGGTAGGTTCAGATCCCATCCCCCCGTCCAGTCGTTCATTTCATTCATTCATTCATTCATTCATCATCCATTCTCCATTCTTCAGCCACGCAGTCTTCTCTCATCGGAGAATTTCTAAAAGTAAATTCGCCCCATTCTCTCGCATTGCTTGCCCAAGAATCATCATCTAGCGTCGATTTATGTCCGTCCAAATCCCGTAATGAGAATTCTTTCATATCAATTGTTGACCCGGTTTCTGTTTATAGTACAGTCCTAATAGTACTAGTAGTAGTTCAGGGGAAGGATGGCGCTTAATGACCATTCAGAGTCGAGAGAAGCACCGTAGCACTCAAATTTTCCCGCATGGGCATCCATCCACTATGACTCTGCAGGCGTTTGTCTTCTTTCAGTCCTGCTTCAATGGTTCCGAAGAAGGATTGCCCAACCAGGGGATATGCAGGTGAGACGGGCTTCAAGTGCTGTCTGACTCGTAGACTTTCTTGCGATATGAATAGCACGGCTTTGGAGGATGATCCATGTTCAATTTTCCGAAGCGACGCTGATCAAATTCTTGAGTGACCCACCAGCCTGACTTCAATCCACCAATGTCGATGGAACTGCAAGACGATTGAGGGGTTACTAGTTTCTCAGGTTGTCGCCCAACCTGAAGGCGTGATCATTGCCGGCTATGGATGGATGTCTAGTTCGTCTTCCTCTGCCGGAGGCATATCCACGATTCGGAGCATGATGTTTTGCTGGCTGTATGGTTGCACAAAGACAACCCCAGTAAAACAGGTCTCAAAATGCCGGGATAAACATGGAGGGCACACGCGAAAAAGTACCGTGGTAGAAACCTGCATTTTACCTTTCCCGATGCAAGGGCGAGGATACCAGTTGCCCCATTATTTTAGCCATCTTTCCAGCCTGAACAACAAGCTCCCTATCCGTGCGGGGGCGCAAAGACCGAATGTCTCGCCAGAGTGAGAATTGATGTAATTGTCTCAATTCATCCAAGTATGCTGCATCCATCACAGTATGTAGTTCCTGCTATACTTATTAGTATACGAAGATCAAAACAGATGAGGCCGGAGACACAAGCGGCAAAGGGGTGGGCTGATGATATCATCGGATTCGCCGAGGCGTGATGGGGCCCGCGCGCGAAACATCCAGCTCAACTTAATCGGCTTCCCCTCTCTCCGTCAGTCATTCTCCGGGTACACTCCGTGACTACTGATTACCTTGCGCCTGTTCATACCGAACATCTCAGATTCCCCAAGCTTATTTCGCTTTGCCATTCTCGATTCTTTTGTTTCATAATGTCGGCCAACTACTCCTTTGCGGACGAGGTACCACTGCCAAATTCCGCCGTCAAAATACCCCGCCTCGGCTTCGGCGTCTATCGGTCACCTTCCACACAATGCGTGCAGTCCTGCCTCAAGGCCCTCGAAGTCGGCTACCGACACATTGATACCGCTCAGTTCTACGCAAATGAGAAAGAGGTTGGCGACGCCATCCGTTCCTCTGGCCTGTCCCGCAATGAAATTTTCGTGACCACCAAAATCCTCAGCCCAGCGGGCTCGCCCGAGGCAACCTATGAGAGACTGCTGGCTAGCGTCGAGAAGATCGGTGGCCCGGACGGATACGTTGATCTGTTCCTGATTCATAGCTCTAAGACTGGCTCGTCGGGTCGCAAGCACTTATGGCAGGCCCTGGAGAGGCTGCTGGAGGAGGGCAAGGCTAAGAGTATCGGTGTCAGTAACTTTGGAGTGAAGCACATTGAAGAGATGAAGGAATATGCGAAAGTCTGGCCGCCCCATGTTAATCAGATCGAGGTTAGTACCCCATACTTATTTTCTGTCTGGTCGCTGCGGTGCCATAGAAAGAGAATCCGACTGACTCATTGAATCGCACAGCTCCATCCTTGGTGCCAACAACGTGTGATCGATGCATACTGCAAGAAGAACGGAATCGTTGTCGAGTCTTATGCCCCCATTGTGCGAAACTATAAAGCGAATGATCCTACACTCGTGGACTTGGCCAAGAAATACAACAAGACGACCCAGCAGGTCCTGATACGCTACGCGCTGCAGAAGGAATGGGTTCCACTTCCTAAAACCGACAACCCAGACCGGATTGCGGCTAACGCTGATGTGTTTGATTTCGACATCAGCGAGGAGGACATGGCGGTGCTTAATGCTCTTGACCAGGGAAGCAGTGGCGCTATTGTCGAGGCCGTCGAGAACGAGTAGTTCGTCCATTTATAGACATAATTAATTGTGATTTTCAGGTAATTTTTTTCTTCCAGGTATTAGTAATCTGGGCGTTGCATGAGGAAGGCATTGATCGATTGAAGCGTAGACCGCGAGGGATTCACATCATGTTTGGAGGATGTGATCCAAGCGAGCCGCTGACGAATGAACTGCTTGCCGATCAGTTGGTTGGTGGGAATAGCAGTGAACTCGCCTAGTGTATTATTAGTACTGTAGAGACACCTTATAGAATAGACAAGACGGGTTGACAGATCGACGAGAGACTTACCTTCCTCGTTATAGAACAGACACAATATTGCAAGTAGAGCACCAACCGAAAGATCCTTGCCCGTCTCACATGTCACCAGCAATGACCGTGATGGGTCTGCGCTCATACGGGACTTGACGAAGTCCTGGACCTTGTCCAGGTGTTTGCGCAGGTCACGGCTTCCAAGCTTAGAAGATCCGCAACCGAGATTCAGGCGATTCGCATTATCTTCTGCCCCTTCTGCGCTCGCATTACAATCTATGACCAGATCAAACATGCTGCCGTTGTTCAGTTGAGGGTGTGTTTGACTGAGATATAAGTTTCGTGTTGGCGCAATGCGTATCGCTCTCTGATCAACATTCTTTTTACTGTGATCCTCAACCAGCTGCTCGATTACGGTCGGGAGATCTTCTTCCGAGTGCTGGAACAGGGTCGCTTTAGTAGCCCAAAAGACAGGAGGCGTTAGCCCATAGGCCCAACTCTCGCTGTCATCTCCTGCTCCTTGGATATAGCCGCCTTCAGACATTTCTGCGCCATGGACCCTTTTCGATGCGGAACAGAGAACAAACAGGCGATAGTCATCCCCTTTATGCAGATCTGTCGGATGAAAATAGGCTCGGTTGGCCCATGCTACCCGAATAGGCTTTCCAAGTTGCTGCTTGAGTTCCCCCAGATCGAGTTTCAGGTCCTAGCAGCCTATCAGCACACATGGGAGTTATGGGTCATTTCACAGCAGAGAATGAGTTACCTCGAGGGATTTGACGAAGCCGTCAATCCTCCGCTCAATCTGGGACTCTTCAGAGGCGCCCAGATAATTTGGCGGAAAGTTCACCGCGTGATATGCAGTGTCAAATGGAAATAGCGCCCTGTTGATGACGGCACACCAAATTGGAACAGTTTTAGACAGCGCATCAGGCATCACTGGCGCATACCTCGTTAATCGGTGCACGAATGACATTGAGGGGGTAACTGGTTACTTACATTTACCCCGGCGCGTGGAATCCACGATAATGCAACTGTATCAACGAATAAGGGTCAGCCATTCAGTTAGCCCGAAGCAGAACGATCAGCAGGGATGGCAGGAAAAGATGGATGACAGGATCACTGACCCTCCATGTTCCCTGGCAATTGGTAGAAGCTGCAAGTTTAGTCTGCGAAAGCTGAAATCCCACTGGCCCGTGTGACCATCTGTACTCTTGAAGTACGCACTGCCAGACTTGACTTCAGGCGGGATGTACCAGCTCCCGCATCTTTCGTTGGCGATGAGAGGAAGGTCGTAATGGGCTGCAACCTCACGGACAAAGGCCGCGTCGGCCTCGATGGAACGCAGGCGGTTGGTGACGGAGAGAGCTGATCGTCGTAATGCAGATAGCGTCTGAGAAATCGATTGTTGCTCTGCGGAGGGGAAGTGAAGGGACGAAATAGACACGGGGTAGGGATCGGAACCAGAAGCAGATCCCATGTTGCCCGGAGTGCTTTGTATTGGCTTGAGGGCCAGCTGTCGGGTCGTATTCGCAGTGGAATCAGACAATGGTACGTGAAATTCACGAATCTGGTTACAGTATGCCTCGGGAAGCAGGAAACAATATCACACTAGGCTTTGACTTCCCCAGTGGTAATGAGAATAATGGGATCAAATGCGATCGATAATAATGAGGGGCTCTAATGCAAGCGCCATTAGAATTTCCTCGCCGGCCAACGATCGGCCCACATTTAAGGCCGGTGCCGACAAGTCGAACGCCATCCTCACGCGGGGTGGAGCACAGCCATCGATGGTACCTACAGGGGGGGGACTACTTACATGCTTAGGAGGATGATTCCAGGAACATGTGGTAGTAAACAATACTATGTCTTGTCGGCTATAGTTTCGGAGTTTTTCTAACTAGCTGCAGTCATTGATAGTAGATATCTTACTCATGACGGATGAAGCCCGAGCACTCTCGAGTATTGTATTCGAATTTCATCGTCCCGTCTTCGCAACAACTGGCTTGAACAGTTGCATTAGTATACGAAGATTCCCTCATGGCACGGTTTCATCCGACCGCATGGGGTATCTATCTTACTACAACTTAGTATTATTGAGGGTACCCGGGTAATGCCCTGGCGTACAGAGAATTATGCGTGGTCCGATCCTTGGCGACGTATTATTGCTCAGTCCAGGCAGGAAACAAACTGGCCTAGCAGTAGCTGAATGGATTACTGTGCTCCGGGAGATGTACAAAGTCAACGGACGAGGTTCCAGGCATTATTCTAAGGAAGACTGTAACCGAGTATACCCCCCTCGCATGAGCACACCCGGTGACTGACGGGTATGAAAGGTTACCTAGCATGATACGGTACTGGGTAGTAAATGAAGTTTGGTAACAAACGGTATGGAGCACAAAACTCTCTCACTTCTGCCGATACATCTTGCCTACTTGACAGGGGAAAGAATCGTTGTGAATAGCAAAGAAAGTAGAGGAACAAAACGGTTCCACATCTGCAATATGGCGCCCCCAGCACTTGGGATGTCGATAAACATGCCATGGAATCCTATCGATTGGCTCTGCGCTTCATCATTGGGCTTTTGAGGCGTCGACAGAAAAGGAACCGGAAATTGAAGGCGACAAGAATGGGCAGAGAGGATTCGGTGCCTTTCCATGGGGTGATACCGCTATGCCTCAACAGGAAAGGAAGAGGGGCATCCGAGCGCGATTCGAACGACGAATGGCAGCGGGTGCTTGCCTGAATCGGGTTAGCATCTTTCACTAGTACTAGAATTCGGCCTTTTGATAACGTCATGGGTGTTTTTTCAAATGTATGATCTCAGGGAAGTCAGGGCCGGCACCCCGCTCCTACCTTGGATACCGGGACTGTGTACAACAGGAATTGGGGATTCCCTCGGGGGTTTCTAGTCATTCTTCGGTTCTACTGGATCTCTATTACGGGCAGTGGGTTCAAGCCTACTCATTCCGTGGCTGAGTCCCCCATAACTACTAGGTACCCCTTTCACCCGCTGGCTTCCTTTGTATTGGTCCCTTCCAATACTACTTAAACAAAGTGAATGCCTTCGTCTCTGCCCCTCTTCTTCTGTCACTTTTCTCAGATAACTTACCCACAGACCTCTCGTGTCCTTCCTTCCTCTACAAATTAGAAAAAGACAACGGTCCCCTTTCCTGTCATATCCTCTTCCACCTTACATCGATCCCCACCCCGGCTTCTATCTCGCTTCGTTCCATAAACGTTCCTCTACTGTCATTGCTGTGCAACATTCTTGATCTCAATTCAGAAAAGATCTACTAGACTTGCATACATCATGCCGCAGGTAAGCTATCAATTCTTCATGCGATGTTGGCATGAACATAATGTGCTTACGAACCTTCATTGTAGATTACTGAGATCTTCTTCGACTGTGACAACACCCTCGTCCTCTCGGAAGAGCTGGCCTTCGAGGCGTGTGCCGATCTCGCCAATGAAATTTTGGAAAAGCAGGGCATCTCGGATCGCTACACGGGAGAGCAGCTTATCCAAGATTTTGTGGGTCAGAACTTTCGAGGAATGATGGTCTCCCTCCAGGCCAAGTACAAGTTCGAGTTGTCACAGGAGGAACTCGAGGAATACGTGAAGAAGGAGGAGGACAAGGTCATCGCTAAGCTGACTGACAAAGCTCAGCCATGCGTGGGTGTTAACGCTGAACTTGACGAGCTTCTCAAGTCCAAGAAGTATGGTCTAGCAGTGGTCTCTTCGTCTGCTTTGCGCCGTGTCCGTGCTTCGATCACGAAGGTCGGACAGGACAAGTATTTCGACAAAGATGCCGTGTTCAGCGCAGCCACCTCTCTTCCCAAGCCAACTTCGAAGCCGGATCCGGCTATCTACATCCATGCCCTCGAAGTGCGCAAGAAGAAGCCTGAAGAGGTGGTCGCTGTCGAGGACAGCAAGTCTGGTGCACTTAGTGCCATTCGTGCTGGAATCCCAGTCATTGGTTATGTTGGAAGCTACCACGGTGACGCTAAGCAGTTGGAAATGTCCCAACTTTTGCAAGGGCTGGGTGCCAAGGTTATCATGAAGGATTGGAGCGAATTCCAGAAATGTCTCCGAGAAATCGAGGAGTCCTGAATCTCTAGCAGATGGGGCCGTTTTGTACGCCAGTTACGATTATGAGCACGAAGTTACGATAGCAAGCGCGCTGGCCGTTCCGGGGTTTTGGGTCACTTCCTTCTATTCACATGGTAACATCTCAGACGTCTATGCCTCAGGTCCTCTACACGACCGACTTTGTTACCTTAGTCCATCGCGCAGAACACAATCACTCACCTTGTTGGGGAGGTGTCGTCTGATAACCCATGTGGCTTATCTGTATCATCTGCATAAGTCGCTTCAAGACCGGGATATCTACATTGTTACTCAATGTCTTTAATAGAGAGGTAATCATGGATTTAGGTACTTCTCTGGGCGCCTGCTGCCTGCACAATGAAATAGAGCTTATCTATTACTGTATTCCTTCAAGTAAAACAACATTGGTAGAAATCCTATTTCAGAGTATATTCTCAAAACTCAAGCACCCCAACGTAAACACAGTTCATAGTAGCAACCTACGGAACTGTTATGAGTGATCGCAGGGATGAGTATCCACCCGGGGAGCTGCGACTCGACTCCGGCCGGGTGGGCCTGGATCGCCTCAAAGGATCTGTAGACGACCTCGACCATCACTTTATTGCTTATCCCCAGACTCATACCCTGCTTATTTCTTGCCGGACATACATGAGTGTCTGGCATTCGGATAATCGGCTGCATTATCTGCGTCTTGATTGGAGATGCGCCCATGCAACCATTCGATCCTTCGACCATTGCGGAGTAGAACAAGGTGGTTCCTGTCCTTCTCCGTCCAATGACCATGATTCTTCGCAAGTCCGCTGTTTCTACTTTGTAATAGCTCTGTGCTACCTGGAGACATGGGCGAAGCAAGTAATGGCTGATATTTCAGATATTACAGGGGTATAATGACTCACTTGAACTATGACCACTCTTGGCCAGTGATTTTGAAGGCCCCTGAGACTATATAACCTGACCTGCAGCTTCGTCTGGCTCACTCATACCCCCTGAAAGAGCAAGTCCTGTATTCTTTCTAGTGTGTTTTACAGGCTAGAAAATGATCACATCTACCACTCCATCCCGAGCTGCCAGAGCTCTGGCGTTTGGTCGACGGATGCCATCACAAAGAAAACCATCCTCGTTCGTATACCCTACAGTTCGTACAAATACCCATGATGCTAACGGTGAATCGTGTCATGTCAATACAGTCGTCTTCTCTCCTCATCCGCACACCGTTATGCCGACGAAACACTGAACAAAGTCTCCTCTAAGATCACACAGCCCAAGTCCCAGGGTGCATCTCAGGCGATGCTTTACGCGACCGGTCTGACGGAGAAAGATATGTCCAAGGCACAGGTTGGAATCTCATCAGTGTGGTTTGAAGGGAACCCCTGTAATATGCACTTGATGGATTTGTCGTCGCTGGTCCGTGACTCGGTAGCCAAAGCCGGCCTGGTCCCCATGCGCTTCAACTCCATCGGTGCCTCTGATGGCATTAGTATGGGCACATCTGGCATGCGTTTCAGTTTACAGAGCCGAGAGATCATTGCCGATGGAATTGAAACGGTCATGAACGCCCAGTGGTACGATGCTAATATCTCGTTGCCTGGCTGTGATAAAAACATGCCAGGTGTGCTGATGGCTATGGGCAGGGTCAACCGCCCGAGTATCATGGTGTATGGTGGTAGTATCAAGCCCGGCTGCAGTGCGGGGGGCAAGCCACTTGACCTGGTCAGCGCCTTTCAGTCGTATGGTCAGTATCTCACTGGTGAGATCGACGAGAAGGAACGGTTTGATATCATCCGACACGCTTGCCCCGGTGCTGGTGCTTGTGGGGGGATGTATACTGCCAATACTCTAGCCACGGCTATCGAGACCCTCGGTATGACTGTCCCTGGAAGTAGCAGCACGCCGGCAGAGGATCCACGTAAGCGAGCAGAGTGTGAGGATATTGGCCAGACAGTGAGGAATCTGCTGAAGGAGGATATTCGGCCCAAGGACGTCATGACGCGGCAGGCCTTTGAGAATGCCATGATTGTCGTGAACATTCTCGGAGGCAGTACTAATGCAGTACTGCACTTGATCGCCATCGCTGATTCCGTCGGGATCAAGTTGACCATCGATGACTTCCAGGCCGTGTCAGACAAGACACCTTTCTTGGCTGACCTGAAGCCTTCCGGCAAGTATGTCATGCATGACCTGTACAAGGTCGGGGGCACGCCAGCATTGCTGAAGTTCCTGCTCAAGGAAGGCCTTATCGACGGCTCCGGAATCACTGTCACTGGCAAAGCCATGAAAGAGAATGTAGCCTCATGGCCCGAGTTCTCACCTGACCAGCCTATCATCCGTCCCCTAAGCAATCCTATCAAGCCAACCGGCCACTTGCAGATCCTCCGTGGGTCATTGGCCCCTGGCGGCTCTGTTGGCAAGATCACCGGCAAAGAAGGTCTTCGGTTTGAAGGTATCGCCAAATGCTACGACTATGAGGATGCTTTCATCGAGGCCCTCGAACGAGGTGAGATCAAAAAGGGCGAGAAAACCGTCGTCATTATTCGATACGAAGGACCCAAGGGTGGTCCCGGTATGCCTGAGATGCTCAAGCCCAGCTCAGCCATCATGGGTGCCGGATTAGGTCAGGACGTTGCGCTCCTCACTGATGGGAGATTCTCTGGAGGTAGTCATGGCTTCTTGATCGGGCATGTTGTGCCTGAGGCTATGGAGGGCGGGCCCATCGCCCTGGTGAAGGATGGCGATCGAATCGTGATTGATGCGGAGCAAAGAGTGGTTGACTTGCTGATTACCCCGGAAGAGATGGAAAAGAGAAGAGTTGCTTGGACGGCACCGGCGCCTCGGGCGAAGAAGGGGACATTAAGCAAGTATGCGAAGCTGGTGAGCGACGCAAGTCATGGGTGCGTGACGGATGGACCAATCTAAGCTGGAAGTTAGTTTTCCTCTGAGTAGCTACTTCAATGCAGAATATATTGAACCAGACATATTATTCTTCCTATGAACACTACTGTGCTTATACGTATTAATGTTTATATGATCGACCAACGCTGCTCCTAAACTAACTTCAAGTTGCCATCCTGCAATAGTAGTCCAACCAGATGACTACTATCTACATCCAGCATCGATGCTCCTCAAACAACTACAACCACCACAACACACACACACATAAACCTGCCTGCCACTACAACCACTACACTTTCACACAATCTATTCTCCCATATACCAGTAACCTCCTCCTACCCCTCCCAACCCCTTTTCAAAATAATCCAGATACCCCAACCCCAACCTCTCAATCCAGATCCAAATCCAGCTCCCCAACACGATAAGATAAGGGCTAGCCCTCTAACCCAATCCGGTTGGTGACCCCCTCAGTTGACCAGCTTAGTTTCCCCTCCTGCTACGTCAGTCCAGTTGTTTACTCTCTACCTACCTCTACAATCATTAATCTTTTTCACCTTCTCCATATAAACCCATTAGACATAGACCCGCTCCATCCGATACCCCTCCCACCAATTTATTCCCTCCACCCTCTGCTTGTAGAAGTGCAAAATGTCCGATCCCAAATACGCCGGGTCGAAGTTGCTTTCGAGGGGTCCGTTGGTATGTATAGTACATATTGATGATGATTAATATAATTTATAGTGTTATATATGGGAATTGATATATGAAGAATGAATCGTTACTAACGGGAAGTATTCTTAGGACCCAAAAGAAGCCAAATGGACTCGACTGGTCATGTCGTCGTATACGGATCCTAATGGTGTTGAGAGGACGTGGGAGTCTGCGGAGCGTCAGGTACGAATTACTTTCCTCCCTGCAACTTTCATCTTATTGGGCTTTCTGCTGGTGGTCTCCAATTGAAGCATTCTTTCTTTGGGGGATGAAGTATTAGTTCTGCGATGTATGCTTGCTAATTGCTTCAAGACCCGCCCCGCAAACTGCGAGATTGACGGCGTTGGAATCGTGACAATCCTCAACAAGGAAACCGGGCCAGAACTTCTCCTGCAAAAGCAGTACCGTCCACCTATCGATAAGGTGGTCATTGAGGTGCCCGCGGGGTTGATTGATCCTAATGAGACGGTGGAGGAGTGCGCTGTGCGGGAGCTTAAGGAGGAGACGGGTTACGTTGGTGTGGCGGAGCAGACTAGTAGTGTTATGTATAATGGTGAGTTTTTTACTTTCTTTTCTTTTTCCCTCTTCGGATTAGACTAGACTACAGTACCACTTGAGCATGGGTTCAAGTTGGATTGTTTGGGTATTGACTGACGAGTGTTTACAGACCCTGGGTTCTGCAATACCAACCTCAATATGGTGCATGTCCGGGTGGATATGTCGTTGCCGGAGAACCAGAACCCAAAGCCCCAGCTTGAAGACAATGAGTTCATTGAGTGCTTCTCCGTGCCTTTGTCTTCGTTATTTGAGGACATGAAGAAGCTGGAGCGGGAGGGATATGCTATTGATGCTCGGGTGGGCACAATAGCTGAGGGAATCGAACTTGCGAAGAGATTCAAGCTTTGAGCTGTATGTAGATGTTTCAGCTTTGGCTCCGTCTTCGTCTCGTACCATGGATCTGCATATGCCATCGTATTATGACGGCATTGCCGTTAGAGTCGATATACTGTCGAATGCGATATATTTACATTGGTGGGAGTGTCACTGCTTCCTGTATCAGAGCCCACAAACAGCTGCGGAATGTGAAAATCCCCTACAGCAGCCCTTCCTCCTTGAGGCCTTTGTATAGAGCCCACGCGGCAAGGGTCTTCCCATCCCGCAGACCCTCTTTCCATAGATCGCGCAACGGTACTACCTTCAACGTGATCTTCTCACCATGTTGCCGTAACCCAGTTAGTCGTCCTTGCAGGCCGTCAATTTCCTTGCGCGACACGCGCTTCTGACATAAGAACAAGGGAATAAACTCGTCGCTCCCACCGGCCGACGGGTATACTGCCTTTTGCAACGTCTCGCCCTCTTCTGGCACGGACTGCAGAGCCAGCGATGTCATGTCAATTAGCTCCTCCTGTGGTATTGTCAAGCCTGTCTCCTCTTGAATCTCCTTTGCTGCACCACCAGCGAACGATCCACTGTCATCAAGCATGCCGGCTGGAATTTCGGGGAACGCAAGAGAACCCGCGGGGATACGAGGTTGGATGGTTAAAATGGCACGCTTCTCGTCTTCTGCCGATGGAGGCACATCGTCTGCTTGAAGTATGAGCTAAACAGAGAAGCAGCATTAGGTTATGTCTCAATGTTGTCAGTGGGCGATAAACAGAGGTAGCTCGCTTACCAGCATGCCTACGCTGCCACCGCGCAAGAACACGCTTCCCGGGAGCGTCTCCCCATTCTCATTTGACACCTCCGCTTTGAACTTTAAGAAGCCTAGACGGCCACCACCGAAGCGGTCCACGCTCTGGATATCGATTTTCCGCAGGACATAGGGGTCTTTGGAGAACTCGTGGGAGGGTTGTTGCTGGCGACTCAAGGAGTGTTGCAAGGTGGTGAGCCAGATACGGAAAGCTGGGAATCGCAGCAGATCTTCACGAGACAGGTCTGCTGGACAGGAGACGGGTAGAGTGGCCGAGCCATTGTGGTCCAGATTGCGAGGAATGGTAAAGGTGGAGAAGGACATTGTGAGGGTCAAAGGCAGGCAGCGAAGGAGGAGAGCTGGTCGCGTATGTCGCACAGACGCCGATAGCCACCGGGCGGGCGTCATGAACCGAGCCGAGGTGTGGAACGGGCGGAGGAAGAGGGACGGGCGCTTAACGTTAATCGGAGAGCGTTGAAGTCATGTAAAAGTCGATGTAGACGTGCGCCTTATATTAAGAGTCTTCTTTCAGTGATAGCACCGTGGTCGTGGGAGCTATTGAAGCTATTGGAGCTAATGGGATGGATTATTGAAGGGAACATGGGGGGGAAAGTGTTCAGGGGAGAGACGGAGAAGAAGAGCATGACGTCGTCGGCTTCGCAGCTTGTTTCCGCAGTGTCCGAACTGCCCTCATCGGGCCAAAAGTCTAGACGCGGTGGCTCCTCCGATCCTCCCAAAGACAAACAAGGATGAATGGATGGAGGGATCGATTGATCGATTAATCAATTAATCGGTTAGGGATACCTCCGATGATGGATGGTCAAACAAAGGAAAAGTCGGGGACTGAACGCCGGAGTAGCCTCTTGTTTCGTCCAAGTCCAAGTCCGAACAGCTTCTTTGACTGGCTATTGGATCAACAACCCTTGGCAAGACATTGTAGTAGTATCCTTAATGCCAATCGTCTCGACAAGGTACAAAGTACCATTCAAACCAACCAACCAACCAATCCCTCAACTAACTTTTTTTTTTTCCTTTCCTCTAAATATCACTTGACCAGTCCCCGATTGCTTTCCAGGAATGGATCCAACGGATCGCCGTGTCTTGCGGGGTCCGACGGTGACACTGACTGTCTCTTTCTTCAACCTCTCACTGACACCCTCCCAATCCAACCTACCTCTCTCTCTCCTTCTTCTCTTTCTCTCCTCTGCTCTCCTCCCTTTTTTTCTCCCTCCCTATTCTTGTGAGACTCTCGGAAGCTTGTCCTCCATCTTGTAGCCTCTTCTCTCCGTGTCTCTCTCACTCTCCTCCTCTCCTACTACTACCATCTACCCTGCAGCTAGCCTTCCAGTCCGATTGGATCGGTGATCTGGTCCCCGAAGTGCTACTGCTCGTTGTCAGCCTGTTTGCAATTCCTTCCATAATTCATTCTACCCCTTCGTATCCGTTGTTGCTGTCGTTCTAGAAAGCTTCCATATTGCCTGTGCGCCTGGTCTTCCAGTGATTCCAAGCTTCTCTTGTTTTGACTTCCTTCCCCTCCAGCCTCTTGCGTTTCGATGAGGTTTTGGTCCAACTTCACTGGGAACCCAAGAACCCAGAATTCAGGCCCGGCTGGGAGTTGGTCCGACTAAGGAGAGACCGGGAATCCATCGGCGTTAAGCTTCAGCTGCCATTTGGGTTTCCTGTTTTGGATTCCTGCTTCTCCCCGATTACTGTCTCACACCTGCTCGCTTGCTTCGTGGTGTCTTCATTACATCGTTGGCTCATTCAGATCATGATCTCAAACACAATCTGAATTTGGTGGCCAGTACAAAACATTGAACAGTCTGGACACAGCCTCTTGTTGGCAGGATTGTTGCGGAGACGCTGGCGCTTCTATCGACTTTGGAAAGTGCCGCTTTCATGGGTTTTCCCTTCAGCATATAATATAATCGCGATAACCAGCCAAACGACCCGACCGATATTCGGCGGTAGTAGGACCACAGGAAGGCAAAATTCAAAACAGCATGTATGCATTCACTCCCTATTCCTGCCTGGATTAAGCTATTAGTTGCGGGTTATGTTTATCCAGTCATCACTTCTCAGTCTGCATTGACAAGCACTCTGCCCATCTCGACATATTGAGACTACAAATCCTATCAATGGTCTATATGTGTGTGGACTGTTACCGACACATATTTCAGGAAGCTGCAAGAATCCTCCAGTCACTGTGAAAGTGATAGGGCTTTGGGTATATCGTCTGATGCAGCGGAAGGAGGCATAATCCGATTGCCTGTTTTCACTGCTGGGTTGTGGTCCACTGCCAGGAAACCCACTGGGATGACCACTCACTATTCCTAGTTACTCTGCTCTAGTGAAGCGAACCGCTTCTACACATCTCCACCTTAGTATACTATCTCCATTTACGCTTCTTGTGTTTGTCACAGCCTTTAAACCCTGTATGCTGTCGATTGCGATTTCATCGGTACATGTTCATGGGCCTCCTATTCGTGAGAATACAACTCTCGCCTGATAGAAGCTAGAAGCGTGTAGCTACTAGCTGATGCGCCATTAGCGTACCACATCCAGGGAACACTACTCCTACGCCTGCGTCAGGGTGACCATTACTCATGGACGCTGCGAGTCGGCCTGCTTTTGAAGGGCTTCCCACGGCGATTCCCAACGATACCAACTTCCAAAATACCCCAACTTCAGCCACTTTGGCCCAGCCTAACACCCAAGACGTAATGGACATCATTCCTGACGTGCCGCGTCCGACATATCATCAAGAAGGTCAGTACAATGATGCAAGTGATGTTGTTTACAAGTGTAATAACAGAATGCTTCCCAGTCCCTACGGTCGCGAGTCTGTCTGGGGCTCCAAACGCCTTCTCAGCCAATGCTGCATCGAACCAAACAGATTCTTTCACTCCACAGCAAACACCACCGAGAACCTACTTCTCATACTTGAGCAATGGCGTCATAACAATGCCCCGTTACACGCCGAACCAGTACTACGGGGAGCCGAGCAATATCGGTCATCAACTGGATTATATTCCTGGTGGAGATCGAGGTCGCTCATTCGCGTACCCTCATACACGAACTCTCTCACTTCCACAGAATCAACACAGCGGCCTTCCTGCCTACCCCCAGCGAGACCCGCGTTCTAGCAACACCCGACCAGCAATGTCCATGACGACCACGCCGGAATCAGTATCTGCCATCTCACCGAACGACGCGTCACCGAACAACGCCGATTCGACATCATCCACTGCAGTGGTTCCGCCAACACTTCGACCTCGAGGTTACGTGCCCCCATCAGCGAGGACCCAGCAAGGAACACAGCATCCAGCCCATACTGCTGCTTCTCCAGGGCCAACGTCGTCAAGTTATCATCAGCAGTCGCAAGCTCAACAACATTCGCATGCATCTGGTCCATTCTCTCATATGCCGCCCTATCTTGAAGAACATGACAATGGCGCCTATAGTGCTCCACTAGCTACAACGCCTGCCCAGTCATCGTCGGCCAACTTTGTAGCAACTGGCACGCCGTCTTCACACTCGATGAATGCGGGAACCCCCAGATATGGGCGCCCTCTTCCGCAACGGCTAGAGCTTGCTCGGCGAGCACATTTCCACGCCCATCCACACAACCAGCAGGCTGCGCAGGCCATCGTGGAGGCTCATATGCAGCTGCAGCGCCAGCGCTTGCTCCGTCAGCGCCAGGGGCTTGGTACCAACCCCACGAAGCCAGCCGCAAGTCTTGATAATGCGAAAGACGGCCGCCCCGAACCAAAAGAGGCGCACGAAATGCGAGTATCACTCGAATGCAAGGTTTGCTTCACCCAACTCGTTGATACGGTACTGCTTCCTTGTGGCCATGCTGTCCTCTGTCGATGGTGCGCCGAGATCCAGATTCCAAGCAGCGTCCTGGAACGAGGCGTGCTTGGGGGTCAGCCCCCGTGTGTGATATGCCGAGCGCCTGTGAGGCAAAAGGTATAGGACCATATTTAAAACTCCCCGAGAATTTGAATATTACTCACACTGACTTGGGGACACAGATGCGGATCTTCCTTTCTTGACATATGCAGTGTTATGGCACCTTCAATGTACCGATACACATCGCTGGTTAGTTGGTACTAGTTGCTACTTACTGCCTTGGCTTTATTGGTGTGTGTGCTTGAGAGACACAGTATGTGGCTGGCTTTGCATACTCGGGAGTTTCAGGTTTGGAGTAAAATTGGGATTTCTTTTAGTGCATTAGAATACAGCTCATGTCCAGAATCTAGAAATGAAAACTGAGTTGATAAATTCACCATACTCAGTGTGAATCATCTATGCTATGCACGATGCTTCCTCCACATTAACTACGACTACTTTGGTATTACCTAGATAGTACTTACGATAAAAAGCCACAATCTAGATTCTCAGATTAAAAAAAGTACCTACATGCACACCCACACAGAACCTCGTATTCCACGCCTCGATCAGGCGAATATTCTGCAGAAGAAAAACACAAAGCCGGGAAATAAAAAAGAGGCTTGAGAAATGGCATAGAATAGATATAATTTCCCTTCATGAAAACCGGGATAATAAAAACCGGGATAAATGAAACTCGACGCGTGGAGGATGTCGGTGGTGGTTTGTGGTTGGATAGATCGACCAATCATGATAACGGGTGATCGAGATCGAGTTAATACTACTTAGTATTATCTCTTTAGTCCTGGAGTACTTATAATGTACGTACTTAGGGAATGGATAGATCGATGGAAGTGGATTTTGATAATTTGAGTGGCGTTTGGCTGTTACCGTGGTTGGAAGGACGGTGAACTGTTGTTTCCTTCCTTTTTGGGGATTAGTAAGTATTTGTTTTCATTGGCGTTGCCATTGGGTTTGGTTTGGTCTTGTTTGGAAGGTGTGCTTGTATACCTATCCTTCGTTCTTTTCATTTTTTGCGTAAATGTTTTCTTACTAAAGATTAGAGAGATTTGCTGGGTTGAAGGACAGGGAGATGGGATATCTCTCCGGTTTTGGGGCAGTGTTGCGGAGGATTTGAGGTGTATCAGGTGAGGGTTGTTTGTTCATTGGTTGTTTGTAACTAGGTTATTCCTTGTTCTTGCTGGGGCAGTGTCACACTGGCTAGGTAGCTACTTAGTAAGCAGTTAGGAATGCATGAATAGGCATTATTTTTCTCCAAATGTTTGATTCATTTTATTTAAAGACTCTCGGTGTGTTCAGGGCTGATGGATATACCCATGCGGAAGGCTGTTTGGGAGATATGCAGAGGAAAGTATGCGGATGTAGTTAGTGTTATTGATTCTGTAACTAAAAAGAGTAGTTAGTGGTGGACAAAGCAAGATACAGTAGTTACTCATCATCTCTTTTGATTAATCAATCGCAGAATTCATGCGGCACAGGTTTCATATGACATTCCGATGCAGTTGACCCTTCATCAACGATGGCGCAGAAGCCGATATTGTTTCCCACCCCACAGCTCTTCTGAATTCCCGAATCATACGCATTTCATCGTCGCAGAATATCGGGCTCATATGCATTACCAGAGGGTTTAATCTGAAGCTGCGAGTAGCCTTATTAGGCCATGTCAGAGATGGGCAGTTTCTCTGCAGAACCTCCCAGTCCGTGTGCTGCACGAGTGTTTAAACCTGCGTGCATGCGCTGGCTCTGCTTGATGCGCTGGAACTCTTGGAAAACTAACAAGGGAAAATTGCGGTCCTCTCATTCAGATGAACTTTCTGTGGGATTCCCTATCACTTGCAGTCGTGCTGACGAGTGGCTAATTGACCCGTCGGGGATACTGCTGCGCTTGAGAGGGCACCTGCTTGGCGTGACGGGAGTTGGCAGACTGTGGAGTTGACTTGGCAGTGAGCTGGACCACCACAGATTAGTTCAGCGGCGGGTCAAGGTTGTTCTTTCAGTATTATCTGGAGGGGTTGAGAGAGTGGGATTGTTGGTATGGAAGCATAGCGTATGGATAAATGAGTGGAAGCTTTCTGGATGAAGAAATGGAATAGATGGGGGGTATGTGGTCCTGTGATCACGGGCAAGAGAAGGTCTAGTGTCAGAAAGAAATAGAAAAGAATAGTTGGTTCACCTTGGCTCAGTCAATGTGATTTACAAGAATAGCAAGCAATTGAATACGTGGGAGGGAAAGGGGTCAAGGGAAACCCCCCCCCTTCAAGGTCAAGAGGACAGAGGGATGAGATCCAACACGGCGAGGTGCATCGCAGGGCCTCCATCCAGCCCTGGACCAATTGCCCGATCAAGGACCTAGAATGGGACCGCCAAGCCAGGGTTTTCATCCCCCGGCAACGTGCATGGGCCGCATGGGAAAAGGCAACCACTAGCAAAGAACCGGGGAGGCGTTGTTTTCATGGTTTGGATCTTGGGGAAGTATCTGGCCAGTGAGCTTGCCAGTCTGCAAGCCACGGTAGGAGAAAGGAGGCCCTAGTCGAGGTAGCTAACTAGCCATCACTTTGAAAACAAACTATCTTTAGGCCAGCCAGGGTCTAGCTATTCCCTCTTATACACTACTATTTGATAGTCCATGCAGAGCCTATCAACCGGTTTTTGCTTCTCTGCTCGTGCCGGTGTGGGTACTATGTAGTATGTATGCGCATTGACCGTTGGTCGCTGTCTCTCTCGTTGAACTGTTTGTCTTAGAGTTGCAACACATCCCTGCATGTTATGGTAGGGGCGATTGCTCGTCGAAGATCATGCATCTGTAGCTAGTAGGGAATGAGCAAACAGGTATGGTGAGCTGCTGTTCCAATGCAGGTATACATGCTGATGCTTCAATACAGAGGTCTGAGTGTTATGTTTCAAACATGATTTACCAGCCGTGTATCATGGCTGTGATTTGATATCATCATTGTACTACTGCCCTTGACCAAGGGGGCATCTGCAATGATAGCTTTCCATTAGTCCTGTAGATAAGTGAAACATTTTCCACTTCGTCTTCCTGGTAATTGGAATCCAATAGGTCAGCACCACAGGTAGACCGTTACCTGGTTGACCTATTCCAGGCGTGGGTGTGCATAATAAGATCTATACCACTGCAAATATAAGCTATCCTTTCCATTACCTAAAATCATGGTAACGTCAGACGTGTCTGGATTGATGCCAATAGCTTTATCGTCTACCAAGGTACGGAAATCGATAGCCTTGGTTGACTCAAATCTTGGTCTTCAATGGGATATATCATAGCCTAACCTGGCACGGCTAGGCAGTGAAAAGGTTCAATGACTAGCTTCGGAGTCCTCCTTTCGCTTGTCAACTTGGCCTTGAAAATCCCGTATTCGTAAGCATTGAGCCGCACTAGCAGTATCTTCGCCTTTGTATTCTGCTGGTTTTTCCTAGGCCGTCTTGTGTCATTACTGATTGTAGTCACCAATTGTACGGATTTGGTTCGTATCGATGCGTGAACGGTAGATCGCCTATTTCCAGCCCATTATAGGCTCGTAGTACCCAAGTATATACCTGCGAAAAGGGATGATGTCCGGCTCTTCCTCCACCCATCCAGCGCGCAGGGAGTTTGGTTCACACTTTTGGAGCATCACCACGCCGTGAAACCTGGGGGAAAGTATCCGCCCCAATAGTACCTGCCAGTCGACATGCGGTACCAGTGACTCTTAAACGATAGCCTTGCAATGACAGGTCATTCCACGCCGGGTGGCAAGTTAGAGGGGGTGTACTACCATGGAACGTCGGGTATAGGTAGGCGTGTGATCTCAGAAGGCTTGTGGGAACGCTGCGAAATCCGTACAGACTGGACAGGCTGTGTCTGCACGGCCCCCCTTGGGCCCAATATCGGTCAGGCGGGCAGCGCCCAAACGATCGAAAGACGGGCCTGTCATAATGTCCTTACTTTTAGGCACTGGTATCTGCAGTACCTGGCTCATTTAGTAGTAAGTGTGTCTGTCTGTCTGCCTGTCTTATGTCAGACATGTGTATCACGACAAGCTAGAGGTGCCTGTCAATGCAATCTTGAACTTTGTCCAAGGGAGACAGCACTGACAAATATTCAATCGCACGCCGATTGCTCTAGTTAGGATTGGGGGTGTCGACAAACATGAGGCCATATGTATAGCAACACCACCTCGAGGTTAAAGGCAGACCGTCCCACTCTTATACGACTGATCCACACCACTAGCTGATAAACTACCAGCCTCACTGGGGCGGCAGGTCGATCAAGCCCTGAATCACACCTGGCCATCTCTCAAGCTCAAGCCTTTCCGACGTTGAACGTGGCGCGCTGATCGCGATTCGGTCCCCACATGCGACATGTTTTTTTCTACTATTGACTAGCTACCGTCGGTATGAGGCGGTTCGGCAGCACTTGGAGTCGGCCGGTAGCCGTGCTCGTGCACTTAACTTGATAACAACCGACCTACATAAATGTGCTCCTGTCCAAGAGGCAAACAGTGCGTTGCTGTACTGTTGCAAAGTGTCACCAACTCTATGTAGGTTTCGAAACCGAACCAGAGTAGCGGTGTCCATGCAAGGGCAATCCCGATTATTTAGTCTGCTCAGTACGTACCCGGTGAAGAGGGGGAACAACCGGAAAGGAAAATCGGCCTTTGCCGGTTGGTCATTTTCTGACCCCTTAGGCCAAGGCTTGTAGAATCCATTGTTGGCGGGGAGGGGGGTTTTGTGGCTATGGCAAAACACGGACATTTTCGCCCATGGTCAGATCAGGCAGCGACTCCCTTAAGAGTGGTTCCCAACAGGGTTGTGGTTTGACGCTGTCAACCGCAGCCTTGGTGCGGCAATTCAAACAGGTCGGAGGTTAAACGCCGCTCAGGCGACCAGCAGTAGTAGCATCCGTTGTCTCGGTGAAGATCGAATAGCACCGCGTGGGCGCGAATTCGAGAAACTGTGGATTCGTCAAGGGAGGGGGGCACACCTTATAAAGCAAGGGCAACAGCATCCTCATTCCTGGAATTAAGCTTGTTGGTTTTAGTGGCGATGAGGGTCGAGTCAAGTATGCCCACAGGCTGCTGCATGCAAGGAGCTCCGGTAAATGTGGTCCTCCCAAATCATCGGGTCCTAGCATCAACATCGCCAATTCAGCTAAAGTAGGTTTTGGTATGTCTGCCAACCCTCAATTCTTGCGGGAAGACCGTCAAAGATAGATGGTAATAAGAGACTATTGAAACAGGGGGTGACAGATAAGTTTGCCACGACCCTCGTGGAGATTTAGGAGACAGGGGGATGGGAAAGAGGAAGAGTGTGGGAAGGAACAAGGAAAGAAGGCATAAGAAGGGAGATCCGGAGCGTGGGCAGCTTTGGTGGTAACCGAGTTGGTAGTATACTATGATATCCAATTTCCCCTTCCTGGAAGGATGTGGCGCTCGAGGGGAGGGGAAGTCGATCGGCTATTGCTAGCAAACCGTCGAGACACAGACCATTAACTTTTGAACCATCCAGAGTGAGCTTGCCGAAGTGTCTTTAGAGGCCGTGATCACAGGCAGATAGAATTGAAGCAGGAGCAATAGTTAGTAAGTAGTACGGACCCGTCTTTTCTTAGTAGTATAGCGGTAGCAAAGCGGCGCCACACAAGGCCGGGGAGCGAGAAACAAAACCTCGCCACGATGCGGTTCTATTCGGAGTTTGGGGGGGAAAGAGAGAGGGGGCAGCGAAAGAGAAATGTGAAAAGGGAATGATATAGGCAAAGGACTGATCGGGACCGATCTTCAAAGTTCACCAGATGATCATCCCAGAGCATTACCAGGTTGATCCCTTGAGAGAAACTGGAGAGAGAACAGCGAGTGGGACAAAGCCGACGAGGCAACTGCCCGCAAATCGTCAGGCTACCGAAAACTGCGGCTTACCAACCCCCATCCGTATCCTTACCCGAATTTGGTCACTTTCGTGGTGATTCTGGTAATTACAGGCAGCCATAGCCGCCAAGTCATCCTTACCCTAATACCGGAAAAATTACCGCGGTGAAACCGTTGTATGGTGATTATGAAAGGGCCAGTCAAGCCAGTTCCAGCCAGCCAAAGACCAGCCAGCCCCTCTCTTCCTGGTATCAATACCATCCATCCAAGTATCACCGGTAAGAGTTAAAAAAGTTAAGTCAGTCGTACAGTAGTAATAAGTAAGTAAGTAAGTAAGTAATGGAAGTGAAAATTAGTTTTCATTAGTAGAACAACCAAAAAGGAATTGAAAAATCAAGAGAAAAAAATAAAAATAAAAATAAAAACACAGAAAGGTAGAAAGAAAATAAAGGAAGAGAAGAGGATGAAGAAGACTAACTAACTACTTTTCCTTTCCTTTTCCCTTTTCCCCCTACGGTAAGTAACTAATGTACTGCTCCTGCTGCCGCCGCTTGCTGGAAACTGGCTGGCTGCGTTGGTTGCTGCTGTTCGCTCTTCTTCTTCTCCGCCTTCTTCTTAGTCGCTTTTTGTCTCCGCGATTTGACCTTCTCGATCTATCCATTCTTCAAGGGAAAATTAGCCTTCCTACTATCACGCCGAGGTGGGTTGGACTATCAATCGTTGCTTTCGGTGTTCGTGCGCAATTTTCCTAACCGGTTTGCTCACTCTGATTCCTAGGCAGAGATGACTTTAGTTGCCTAAAGAACCTAAATGTCATCTGCCTCTTAAATAATCCCGCCGTGTCCCTCCAACGTGTCCAGGTCAGTATTACCATTATTATTTGATTATTATCGTCAGTTCCCTATATTATTATGACTGTCGTTTATTTACCTCCTTCTCCTGCCCATGTCTACTATTCTTCTACTTAAAAGCCCTCTGCTACTGCTACTGCTACCACTACCACTACCACCATCACTACCACTGCTACTACTACTACTACTATTCCTCCTCCTTCTCTTCCCTTGCTCTCTCGATCTACTATCTCCCTGTGATTCGCTGTGCTGTTCAAGGTTTCCCAATTTTGCTTGTCACATAGGCCTTGATGTCATTGTAGATCTGATCTGATCTATTACTCTCAAACCACTGCCCCGTCTCTCGTTCTGTTCTCCTTTCGGCTTCCTCCGTCATCGCCAACATCACTTCACTTGCGCCGCGATTACTATATATTAGTCTTTTTCCCTACTTGCGCACATTCACCCGCTCCTCTTTTGTTCAATCTTCCTCCTTCCTTCTCGTCTCTGCAGTCCTTCTTCCCCAGGACCACTACTGTTCTATTATCACCGCCACTACCACCGCCACCACACCATCCTTCACCTGTCGCATTAGCTCCACCATCATCGGACTGATCGTCTTATCAATACTTGGTGTTGGACGGCTCGCTGATACGGATCAGATGACGTGTTACATAACCCTACGGTAGCCAATACGATGAGCGACGGAAATGCTGGCCAGGACTCCCTACTGGTTTCATATCATGATCGAGCTTCTTCTGCAACAGCCCTACTAGAGCCCGTCAACCCGGACATCCATCCGAATTCTTCCTCCCACCCCAAGTGAGTAGTGTTCCCCCCACACGCCGGGCTATTGAACCAATTCCAGAATGCTTGTCCATGTATCGCGCTATGATATTGTATCTTCTGCTTTTTTGGTCTATCAAATTATCGTCGGGTAACTACCATCTGCGGTGTTTTTAACAGTCCATATAGGAAGCCACTACCACCGTTGGTGTCGGATGCTGGCTCCCCTGCCGGATCATCTACTACCAATCGAGCGTTTCACTCTGCCAGTGCCTCATTTTCGCATAAGAGAGGCGACTCAGGGGGCGCCATCCCGGATGATTTTGCCTCGGATGGCGTGAGTGAGCAAGCGGCCGACCTTGCTTCCTCCAACGTGCCGAACGGGTGTCGTCAAGCATGGCAGGAGCAATGGAGGCGGTCTGACACCGAGTTAGTCCGCCCATCAAGCCGCGCAGTAGCTGAAAGTCGAATGGGGCAGGCTAGTCCGGCTGACAGCAATTCCCGCCTTCCTAGAGATGCCGCCCCCACGGCGGACGACATAGGCGAAAGTAATGGCGGCTCATCCCCGCTTCATTCGCAAGCATTTCGCTCCAGTCCCATCATGAATGCCGGCCGTCCGCCAATGAACCCAAGCGCCAATCCAGACGAGATGGCCTCCCTCTCCGAAGTGTCACGGGGGTCTGCGGAGGGTCTGAGCTACGGCCAAGAGTCCGCGAGACAATTGAGCAATGCTCATAGTCCCGCCGGCGCGGTCACTGGGACATCCGGAGGTACATCAGCATCAAATGGGCTTATACTTCAGCTAGTAGAAACTGATTATTGCACAGAAGAAAAACTGATTCAGGATGTTCGAGGAATCTATGCTGGGTTGGTGATGGCGGAAAATAGATGCGAGGTGTGGCACAAGCGGGTCCAAGAATGGCCCACGATGACGCAGGTTCAATATCAAAGCTTGGTTGGAATCCACGGAACTATGCTGCAAGAATATCACGATTTCTTTCTTTGCTCCCAACATCCTGTCGCGAGCCCTGCGCTCAAACGCCTAGCGGAGAAATATGCCATGCCCGCACGACTATGGCGCCACGGAATCCATTCGTTGCTGGAATTGCTGCGCCATCGGCTTCCTGAATCCTTGGAGCACATGCTAGCCTTCATCTACTACGCCTATTCCATGATCACACTGATGCTCGAGTCGGTGCCCGCCTTTCAAGATACCTGGATCGAGTGTCTGGGAGATCTCTCGCGCTACCGGATGGCCGTGGAGGAATCCGACCTTCGCGAACGTGAAGCCTGGGCGGGCGTGGCACGATACTGGTACAACTTGGCTGCAGACCGGAACCCGAATGTGGGCAGAATCCAGCATCATCTGGCGGTTTTGGCCCGACCGGATATCATCCAGCAGTTGTTTTACTATACGAGATCTCTGGTCAGTGTTCAGCCGTTCGCGGGCACACGGGAGAGTATTTTTCTCCTATTCAATCCTTTCCTGAGAGGGCCCCGAGCACTTGGTCGTCTGCCACTAGTAAGCGCTTTTGTGACCGCACATGGCCACTTGTACACTAGAGACGTCGGAGATCGCTTTATTAAGTCGATCGACACATTTGCATCGCTTCTGAACCAGACTATAAGCCAATTGGGGGCTGCATTCAGGCTACAGGGGTTCTTCATTTGCGCTTGTAATATTTCCGCCATGCTAGAATATGGCAGCCCCGACGCTTACCTGGGCCTCGAGTTCCAGGAGGCGGAGCAGTCGCAAGTAGAGTCACTAGACGAGGTCTACGACTCTGCTGCCAACGCCTGGATTCCTGTCAATGACCTCGAGGCCGTGCAAGCAGAGTTTTTAGCATCTCGGGACTCCCCAAATCCATCGCCTCTGCTCTTTTACGGGTCCTACCTCGCTTACCACACTTTGTCCGTGATGCTCGAACAAGTCAATCAGGTCCCTGACAGGAACATATACGCAGCATGCCATGTCTCTCTAGCATTCCTCTGGTGCTTGTCACTTACACCGCGAGGTATGAACCGCCTGGAAGTTGCAGTACCGTGGAGAAAACTTGTGTCTTTTCTCAATACTCTGTTTCGCAGCTACATCAGGCCCGAGATCGCCGAGAGGGAGGACTTTCCCGTCTCGGAAGAGACCACCTGGGTAGCGGAAGACTTCCTTATTCGTGGCCAGATCTGGAGCCAACGTCTCTATCCTGCATCTTTCTTCGACAACGCACCTACTGCCGGCGAGGGCAGGAACATTGAGCCGCCGTCACGGGATATCACCAGGATGTACAGGTGCATATGGCTGGGAATCAGGCTTGCCAAGGTAAGATTCCTGTGGATAGGAAGATACTATGATCGCGTTAAAAGAGTCATGCTAATAGCGAGCAGTTTGGACGTTGGATCACTTATGACCCCAACGAGCGGAAGTTCTCTGCTACCCCATTTGCCCTGGAGCTTGAGACTATTGCCGAAGAACACAACCCCTTTTCCACGCCGAGTGAGGCCAGTCAGGATAGTGCAGGCAACGATACGCGCGAAACATGAGGGCGGTCCGGCTGGCCCACTTGTGAGCCATGCAATTTGGACGTTTGTGAAATATCAAACATTGCGAGAGACGCTATCTGAATGGCCCGATCGATTACAATACCACCAAAAGTCCTCGGTGCAATAACATAAAGGCCCGGTATCTGGGCGCTCTAAAAAAGGAGAGCCATATGATTGTGGTGAAATACGTATTGATGCGAGTCCCGTTGAGGCACAAGCCTAGCAGCTAGCTTTTGTCTGCATCCGCTCTGGAGGTCGATCACAGATGAGATTGCCATGCGACATGAAAAGGACTGTCGAGGAGAATAGTGTCAGCCTCCACCCGATCAAGGTTTCATCCAGCAGCTACTCACTCAAGCCTGTCTTGGGCCTCCGACAAAATCTATTAATAGTGTAAGATCATCCCTACTGGTATAGGGAGAGGAGAAGACGGGCGTGAGAGCATTTAGATATACTACTATTCCCATCATGGTGGGGGAGCATGAAATAGAAAACAAAGTCACTGGTATGTATGTAATTAACGAAGAAGCTATCAAGAGAACAAACAGAACAGATGATGGGAGAGATCTTCATATTGCGTAGACTAACCAGCATAATACATACTTACGTAGAGAGCGGAGCGATGAACCGAGCCCGGAGTGGGGGAGCCGAAGCCGAGCGGAGCCTGCAGAACGAATGAAACCCACTGAAAGGACAAGTTGGCGTCTGCAACGCGTCTCATGCTTGGATGCTAAAGGCTAAAGCCCGCTCTACTAACCTATCTTTATCTCACCACGTTTCCCCTTCGGAGCTGCTCCTCCTCCGCCTTCTCCTCCTACTTTATTATTGCCTTGCAATCCTTCCCTCGGTCCCGGACGATGGCCATTGTTGTTCACCGTCATTCTGTTCCGGATCGCTGCTCTCTCTCTCCATGTTAGTGAGGTGATCAATCCTTCAAGACAGCTTCCGTGTCGCATGGCTGGCCAAGATCGGATCGTCTCTGTCCCGTTGAGCACTTGAAGCTCACTTCCCCTCTCCATCCGCTGCCTGTCCGCGATTATCTTCATCCGCTCGAGGCCATCTGTCCCTTCGCCCGACGTCCCTACCACCCCCTGCTCTTTCAAGACTCAACATCATGGCTGAAGGTGCCTTCTTCGGTACCTGCGGTCATTGCGCCGAGCTCCTGGCGAACGTTCCGCTCTCGGTCCTCCTCGTTACCCTGGTCGCAACTCTCGCTGGACTGTCCGTCCTGGTATGTTTAGATTTGCATTGATCCTCGGGTTTACTGTTGCGCCTCTGGCTCCTCCGTAAGCTGGGGTGCCCTTGGTTGGCCACGCTATTAGAACAGTAGCGCTAATAAGCGGTCCTTATCCTGTCTAGTTCTACATCACTCTGTACACCGTTGCCCCGGTCCCGCGGAAGCCGTTCCCTGAAGAAAAGAAATATCGTACGCTCCTGAAGAATGGATCGATCACGGAGCCCCTCGATTTACCTTGCTGGCAAGATGCCCTAGACGCTCAAAAACGCCCCGGTCGGGTTCTCGACCACACCTCGATGGAGGAAGCCGACTTGTTCATGTCATTGGTAGTACCCGCATACAATGAGGAAGACCGCCTGGCGGGCATGTTGGAAGAAGCAGTGGATTACCTGGAAAAGGTCTATGGCACGGTAACCAACTCTGCCAATGGCGCTGAGACCGTTACGGCGGAAAAGGCAGTGCGTCAACGGAAACAGGCCAATGGGCACACCAATGGCTCTGCGACTCATCGTCCGGTACATGACAACAAGGGCTGGGAAATCATCATTGTCTCCGATGGCTCCAAGGATAAGACAGAAGACATAGCGTTCACATTCGCTCGTGATCATCAACTCTCAATGCACCCCAAGGGCTACGCCGGCCCTTGGACTCCGGGGACGCATGAGGGTGTCCGCATTCCCCCGGGCACTATCCGGGTGGTGTGCCTGATAGAGAACAGGGGCAAGGGTGGAGCCGTCACCCACGGCATGCGACATGTCCGCGGCCAGTATGTTGTATTTGCAGATGCCGACGGAGCGAGCAAATTCGAGGATCTTGGAAAGCTTGTCGCGGCCTGCCAGGAAACCGAGGACGCGAAAGGACGCGGAGTGGCCGTTGGATCTCGGGCGCACATGGTGGGAAGTGAAGCTGTAGTCAAGGTATGCTCTAACATATGCTTCCTCTATACCCGACTTCACTAACCGATGATTCCCATACAGCGCTCGAAACTGCGCAACTTCCTCATGCATTCATTCCATCTGATCCTGCGGCTGTTGACCCCCTCCAAGACGGCCACTATCAAGGATACGCAATGTGGATTCAAACTGTTTTCCCGGGCGTCGCTGCCGTACATTATTCCTTATATGCACTCCGAGGGATGGATCTTCGACGTGGAGATGCTTATGCTCGCCGAATTTGCCGACATCCCCGTGGCCGAGGTGCCCGTTGGATGGAGAGAGGTCAAGGGCAGCAAGTTGAATGTAATCCGGGATAGCATCGGCATGGCTTGGGGACTGGCTGTGCTGCGAGCTGCATGGTTACTTGGTGTTTATCGGCGTACTTGAGATATACATACTGCTCTTGTTTTAGGAGACCAAAGAGAAGCAAATAGAGTAGTGAAGCAGATAACAAACAGCATCATCATCATCATCATTGTCATATAATGCAATCATCTACTATTTCGGGTTGAAATAACATCTACAATCATTACTACTCCTAGTAGTATCCGTACATCCCAACAAAAGTATATTCCAGATCACAGACCGGTTCTACTCAGTAATAATAATAAATAGTAACTGCAAGTCCTACCTGAACTAGTAAGTAGTAAATATACCAGTAAAAAAAACCCTCAATCATACTGAATAGTAGTCGTACAAACTACCAGACTTTCACACAACTCACCCTCTCAAATCTCGAATTAGTATGTGCATTGTATGTCATGCGAGCCCCCGGTGGCGAATCCCAAAACCGGCCCGGAAGAAGCCTAAACCACTTCCTCAATCCCGTCATTGCATCAGAGGCAGGCAGAACACGATGGATTCTTGAATCATGCCAGCTTACAGTACTACATAGAGTGCATATCTTCTGATATATTCTTATACTATGTATATGTCTAATGACATCACTGACTATACAACAGTAAACACATAAGAAATCATTCATTATTTGTAAGAGGCAAGACAGGCAACGGTATAGTAGTACTAGTAAGTAGTACTACGGAACCACCCCGAACGGCCATACCCGAAAGCATAGAAAGGGGAAACCTGAACGAAGGAGGAAGGATAAAGTTTGTCAGTTAAAAGAAACAGACGAAAGGTGGTAAAAAAGTCAATTTTCCATTCCGACTTGGCTGGCTCTCGGTCCGAAGTAACGTGGTTTGTTTCATTCAAGTAAAAAAAAAAAAAAAAAACTTTTTTTCGCATCCATGCCAAAATGAGGCGAATATCTTTATTTAAACATGAAAAGACAAAAGAGAAAGGGATCAATCCTTTGGAACTGGAAAGAGGTGGTCTGATATTTTTTGTGACCCTCAAAACTTCCCCTCAATTCCCTCCTTCTCATCACACGCCCACCTTCCCCCCCAATTACATTGGTTTCAAGTCACTCGACTCGACTCCTCTACTCACATATACCCTCGGTTATCTATAGCCCGGTCAATTCTGCAGGTTTATTGAGCTACGGTACTAGCTCATTGACCCCAACACTACTGGCTTTTAGCCGTTACACTCTAGCGGTTTTCGGAGGAATACTGCCCTCATTAGCTGGTACTTATTGACGTGCTTGCTTGCTTGCTGAGTGGCTTTCTTCTGCTTTGGAAGGATTCTGGAAGTCAAATCAGTACTACTACTTGCTGTGCTGTGGTCTTACTACATATCCATCACCTCATGGTATGGTGAGACAACATCTATAGCAATATCCGTCCTGGGCAGTGATAGCCTGATCATCGGTTGTTCGGTTGTTGTTGTCACTTGCTTGCCCTGTGGTGGTAGTATACTACTAACTATTGGGCCAGTGGTTCTGTGGTGAAACGTTGGATCTTGTCTACTACTAGTACTACTGCTACTTACGTACTGGGGGTTCTCTCCTTGCGTGGGAGCTGACGTTGTGGAGTGGGTTTATATACTAGTACTTACTCCTCTTGCGGCGTTGGCAAATACGCTACTACTTAACCATAGACGGAGTTGCACATCTGATCTATTCTATGTGCTAGTACTATTGTACTATGAGTGATTCGATCTGAAGTGGATCTCTGTTTGGCTTCCTTCGTCGACGGACTCCGAACGAACCCACTAGCTAGCGTGAGCTAGTACATACTACTTCTTGTCTCTTCACAATGGGAATCCCACGACCACAGGAGCATTGGGTGGATGCTCCCCAGACGAATTCAACCAAACCATCGCCATTTCTCAAATTGCCTCTGGAGCTTCGTCTCATGATCTACGAATATGCGCTGGTCGTTCCAAACGAATTCACGGATCGTCCGATGATCGTGATCAACGACCGCGGGAACGTCTTCACTGCCCGCGGCCGATACCGAGCTCTCTCGATGTGTCCCAGCTGGGTGGGTGAGAACGGTCGAGTTCGCAGCCTACTTTCCGTGAACCGGCAAATCCACGATGAGGTGGAGGATTTCGTGTATTCGCAGAATACCCTCTTCTTCTTGAACTCGTTCAATCTTGACCGTTTGGGCACCTTCCTTGACACAATCAGTCCCACGGCGCGCAAGCGCATCCGCAGCGTCGGGTTCGAGATTTTCTTCTTTGTCCACTCGCAAACAGGCGTGCCGAAGCGGACATTAAAGGAGTATAAAGCAGCCGCTCGCATGTTGATGGAGAAGCTGCCGAACTGGACAAGTACCATGTTCTACTTAGATCCTCGCTTCTACTTCCCTTCTGCTGCAGTAGGGAATCTGGAATCGTCCGCTCGGGGTATCTGGTATCTGGCGACGATATTTGGAGCTTTGCACAAGGATCTCCATTTCTTTCCACTACCGTCGATGCATCGACATGTTATGGACGATGCAAAGAAATCGCTTCAGGCTGAGACGCGGGCGTCACAGATGAAGCTCTCTATCGCATAGGAACCGGGTGTTATGATTTTTTTTGGTCAGGATCATCTCCTCTTCTTCCTATTTGTCTACATTAGTAATACTTTGTCTCACTTGTCCTGCCATTTACTTTTTCCGACTTGGGGGGGGGGGGGGGGGGGGGGGCGGTTTCCTCCTCCTTCCGATCAGATACCCACTGGGACTATTATCTGCAGGATGACGTTTAGGGAGATCGGTGCGAAGAGAGTTTAATATGTGCACACACTGCGCAGTAGAGTGTCTTAGTCTTGAGGTACTCCACTCTTTGATTGTCAATCATTTCGGAATGTCACGTTGGAGGTTTGGGGGTGGGGGGATGAGCATGAGCACGGAGAATGGGTGTTTTGGTCGCAAACGGGCGGGAAGCGATAGGTTTTGCATTCTTGGAAGGGTCTTCTTCGTTTTGTTCTGTTTTTTTCAAGCGTCATGTTTCCTACTACGGATAGAGCTTTCTGAATCAGCGTCATTTCTGGTCATTTTCTTATTCCTGCAAGCTAGGAAATGTAGCATGATCATAGTTGGTAGATGCATGGGCGACTTGCAGCGGGCAGCAGCAACCGTTGCCGCCCGCACGGTTAGTGTAGTGGGTTAGCTTCAGATCGGTCCGTCTGCTGGACGTACCAGATGATGGGGATTCATTGACCCGCCTGGACCATGAAATCATAGCCTAGAAGGAGGGGGAAGACGAAGAAGAAGAGGAAGAAGACCTGACTACTTGGTGTGAAGGCTAGGGGGAATGAAGAAGAAATGAGCCGAATATGGAGATGAAACCCCAGGAAAAGAAAGACTGACTGTTTGCTTCTGTTGCGCATCCAAGCAATAACGTCATGGTCTGCCTCGTGATCGTCGGCCTCAAGTTCCTTTTGGTGGTTGAAGAAAGCAGCCAAATTACATTTCAATCCCACGCTTCTTCTTCTTCTTCTTCTTCTTCTTCTTCTTTTTCTTTCTCTTCTTCCTCTTATTGTTCCCTTTCTTCTGTTCCCTCCTGCTTTGTTTCCCTACCCTGGTTTGCTTCCCTGTCTGGTCCTGGAAGATATCGGCCTGCTATTAACCCCCCACGTCTGATATCGAACCACTGAGCACTTTGATCTCCTGGTATATCAAGTAATAAGTGTTAGTAGTGAGTAGTAATATCCCTTCTATTGATTCCATTTTTCTTTTGGCCCTCCCCGCATTTGGGTGGATCTTCTTCCCATCCTGTCATCAATTCTCACCTCAGTCGGTCTGAGAGAAGATTGGCATAATAATTAATCTCTTCGTCCTGCAGGCTTGTTGCTCACAGGCTCTCCCGCCGCCTGATAAATGCTGTGTGCCTTTCGCGCTGCAGTCTGCAGTCAAGCGCATCGTCCACTTGTCCATTCTCTTGTGGTCGCAGGCTGCTACCAGCAACAACGTCTTTGGTCCACGACGCACGAAGTTGCTCGCCCTGCGGATTGAAACTCTGCTTCAGGCACCGGTGGCTTATCAACGCTCGATTGCCCACTCCGGACAACTAAGTAGTAACTAAGCTCCCCCACCGTTCCCCATCTTATTTGCCACTGGTAGGTTACCCGGTCGGTGTGGTTCCCCGGTTCTTACTTGTCCCTCCCTCTACTCTCCTACCCGCTGTTTAAATGACATTCAGTCGCTCCACGCGCGATCATCACTTGTGATGCTGCTGTATCTAGCTCGGCTGATGTTTTAGCTAGTACCGAACTAAATTCATTTCACATTGTGACTATTTCGCCAATTGTTCGCTCCTTTCGCCTTCCCCTTACCCCTCTCTCTCTCTCTCTCTCTCTCTTTTTCTCTCTCATATTCTCGCCTCTTTATGAAGGGAATCCACCCGACCCAACCTGCCCCGGGAGTGTCTCAGCAACTCCAATAGTCTCAAAATGAAGCCAGCCACCGCTACAAAGTCCCCCAATGGTCGTGGGAGCCTCTACAAGGAGGTTCGCTTTTCGCCTACGCCAACTCCCGTCCGTCGAACACAGTCAGTACCAGACACCCATCTCGACTCGAGGTCAAACTATACTGGCGGCCCAGATATAGAAGCAGCCAGTTATTCAGTTGTAAGCGCCGAGTACCTAAGACAAGTACGGTCGCTCCTCGATCGCCAGCGGGCAAACTTCGAGCATGAGAGGAAGCTATTCAACGAGGAACGACATCTATGGGAGAATGAACGTGCGCTACTAAACCAGAGGATCTCTGAATTAGAGTCGCTGCTCAAGGGTAGGGGATCCACAGGGACCGCCGCTACTAGTACAGCCGCGCTCCCGACCGGCACTTTTCAACATTATGCATTATCATCATCATCATCTGCATTTCACAGCCAATTCAGTCACCCACTTTCGGCAGAACATACTGATTCTTCTCACCCGACAAGTACCCAAGTGTGGGAAGGCTCTAGCCCTGGAAGCAAACCCACAAGGGTATTCCCTAACGCGGAGAAGACGGACTTCTCAGGTCTCCTATTTCCGGAGCAAGGAGGCAATCCATCGGTCTCTGCGCCATCCTTGGACGCTGCCCTTTCACCTAAGTCCCATGCGACTGACTTGACCTCGAGCACATGCGTGCCTGTCCCAATTGAGAGGCTTGATAGCAAACTTGACGGGATCACGCTCAAGTCCTCGGCTTTGCCGCCAGAAATTGTCGCTCGAGTAATTACGCCACCATCGCCACCATCCCTCGAGGGCTCTCCATCACTTTCTTCCAGACCCTCTGCTGAGCACCGCAACAGCCTCAAACTGAAACTGTCTGAACTTGGGCCCCCAGAGTTTAACCTGACCAGGAACGCCGGTCACACACCCATGGCTAGGATCGATCGGGACGTCGACACGGAGCAGCCGTCACCCCAGGAGACCGCGAACGAGGAGGAACCCCTCGCTTCGGAAGCGCCTCGGCAACCTGCAGAAAACTCCGACTCGTACTTTGGGGATTTGGCGGATGACCCTGCCCTGAAGGGGCCACTTACCTTGCTGAATGAGGAAGAGCATGATAGTGAGTTTCTGAAGGAGCTTGATCAGAAGCTTCTGGACCAGGTCAAGCAGGCCCTTGGCTATCCCCGAAGCACTGATCAGAAACAGGCTGAAGTCGAGCCCCCGAGTCAGGGTGATGAGCCCAAATTAAGGTTCAAGAATACGACGAACTTTGGTACGGCTTTTGGGAATTCGGACTGTGGGAAGGTGTAGGGTAGAAGGGAAGGATTATCGTGCGGTCGCAGATATTTTGTTGTGGATGTTAACCTCATAAGCTCATAGCCACATTTGGACTATGGTTACGATGGACCCCAGATTACGGGATGGGCCATTATCTTTTTGGATGGATACCATGACTGACGAATATGACGGAATTTATCTCTTTGCATATGCATCGGACACTTATGTGTAAATATTAAAGCTACGGGAGTCTTTCTGAGAACAGGGGGTTTTTCTTTCAATTGTGGTTCTTTGCAGTACTATTGTGTACATGTGGTCGAACAGGCTCTGCTCTCCTTGCGTCCGCCCCCGACCCGGTCGAGCCCCCATCCCTCCCTATCTTATCATCCCAGTTCCCTTTCAACCTCGACACTGCTTCAATAACTGCTACAGGGATGTCCCCCTTCGGAGGGGCTATCTCCTGGAGAGTGGCTAGGTCCTCCTCGCCATGAGGTCACCGTGACTATCGGCGGCATTGTCTCGTGGGCCTTGCATGGCCCTTCGGCTGGCCCTATGCTGAGGGATAATGTCCTAGATAGGGTCTTGGAACCCTTGTATACCGCAATGGACGGAGTGTCTGTCTTTTGGTATAAGAAGGCCAAAATCTCATGCTGACATTCTTTTCATCAGAGCATTCATCCGCTGCAGATCACAGCGTTCATTCTTCCACAGCTCATTCCAGCCCTGTCTGTCTCTAACTTGGTTATTCGCTCCTTCAACTCCCATAGTTTCCTTCTCTTGATAATTACGTCACATTCTTTTCCTTCTACAATGTACAACCTCAAGAGCCTTCCGGCACTGCTATGCCTCGTGCTGGCTGTCGCTCCCGTCCTGTCTGCACCTGTCGCTGCTGGAGTATGTTAGACCTCAATCTTGCATTCAAGCTTACACATCAGCGAAGCTAACACATACTGCAGGATGGAGCCGTTGTGCGAAGACAGAGCCACCACTTCAATACCAACACCCAGTCCGGTTCTAACATGGGCTTCTCTATCCCTGATGGCCCATCCTACAACTCTGGCCAGTTCGCCTCGAACGCATATCGCGAAGACCGTGGGGGCGACATGGATGACGATGAGGGCTCAAGCGAGTCCAGCAACACCAACGCAGGGAACTCGATGAATATCGGCATCCCGGGTGGTCCCAGCGTCAACTTGGGCAACTACTTCAGTAACAACTATGAAGAATCTGAAAAGCCACGGCCAAAGCCCTCGACTACTTTCATTACCACCATCCCAGAGTCCACAACGGCCCCTCCACCTCCGCCAGTCAACCCTCCTATTGAGACTTATGTTCCTGCCCCTCCTGCCCCTCCTACTACAACTACCACCACTACCCAACCCCCTCCTCCTCCCTCTACAACCACTGCTCCCCCTGCTCCTCCTACAACTACTGCTCCTCCTGCTCCTCCAACCACTACTCCGCCAGCTGCTCCCCCTACCACTGCACTCCCTGCACCCCCAGCTCCGTCTACCCCCACCGAGCCGGCTCCTCCTGCTGAGACCGAAGAACGTGAAGAGCCAGTGCAAGAATGCCCAGCACCTGAGCCTGAGCCACAGCCTGAGCCTCCAGTTGAACATGAACCTTCCCCTGAACAACCAGAATCATCTCCTGCCCCCGAGCCTACCCCTGCACCTCAGCCCAACCCTACACCAAGCCCTCAACCGGAGACTCAACCCCAGCCCCAGCCTCAGCCCCAACTCCAACCCCAACCTGACCACGAGCCTGCATCCGAGCCCAAAATCATACCCACCCCTTCCCCAGCTGCTCCAGCATTGCCTGCATACACCTGTCAATGCCCTGCGTGAGCTTGACATACGTTCCCATCACCCCCTTCACTTTCTTTGCCTCTATCCATAACTCTCATTCATGAATTCCCCAGCCACTGCCCCTGCCCCATCATCCCCCAAAGTTCCCTCTGTCAATCACCATCATTCATTCCCTACCCCCTCCCCCAAATCCCATATATTTTTTCCCTTCGATATACAAATTCTTTCCCAGAGTGATTCTAGTTTAACTGGAAACACTGTGTTGTGTCTATTGCTTGTTGATTTTGACTGGATGGTTTTTGTCCCCTTTCATTCCCTCTCATTCATCTTCTCTTCTTTCTCTTTTCTGAATCACTGGGTTAGCATATGAACTTTGTAATGTTCTTTGGGTTGTATTAGTACTACTACTATTATTTACAGTTGGTTTTCTTATTATCATGGATATTCAGTGTAATAGGAATATATAGAAAATAAATAAGAATATCTTGCATTAATGTCTCGTGATATCATATTCATGTCTCATAATAAACATCGATAATTGTTTCCTCGCGCCAGTGCATGGGGACCTTCGGGGTGAGGGAGAGGGGGGGAGAGGGAGAAGGTGGAGAGATATTGCATGGCCACCAATAGAGCAGAATAAGGGACAAGAAACGAAAGCAGAATCAGAAAGACGGATGAAGATAAAGTGTAAAATCAAGCTCATGATCCCGTATTAAGAAAACCCCGAAACCAACAACAACAGAACAAAACAAAACAATGAAGAAAAGCAACCCAATAACGAAAGAAAAGAAAGAAAGAAGGAAAGAGGGAGACGGGTCCTCTCAAGCCAGTCCGCCAGTCAGTTATCTAAACCCCCATGGTAAAATCATGCTCAATCCCCGGCGTAACACTAGCAATGAACTTCAAAAACACAACGAGATACTGATCCACGCGAATGGCAACCTGATCCTCCTCATCATGCTGCAGCATCTCCCACTCATCACCTCCACCACCTGCTTGCCCCTGGCCGCCATGTCCCTCACTCACCGACAGTCCCTTAACATCATCCACTAACCCTTCCAACCCGCCCGCTCCAGCAGCGACCTTCGCATCAGGCTCTGCGTGCGCTGAGGCTGCGGCCTTGAGCTTATCGCGACGGATCTTGAGCGCTGCGTCGGCGCGATCCAGGAGGGTCTTCATCACGGAGGCGTGCCGGCATGGATGCACGGTCGCCATCTTTACGCTGCCTTCGAACCAGGGGAAGTCTTCGAGGGTGACGGTTTTGTCTTTGTAGTCGCCGACTATGTCTTCCATCATCAGTTGGGGCGGGAGGGGTTCAGATGCGGAGAGGTAGCCGGAGAGGTAGAGGCGTGGGGTGCGGTAGAAGTTGGCGTAGGTTATGTAGAGGTTGTAGGTGCGGGTTGGTCTGTTTGGGATTATTTATTTATTAGCTTCGTTGATGCGGATTACTTGATGTTGCAGATAGAGGAGGGGGTCAACTTACTGCGTCGTCCCCGTCACCGGTTCCCGAATAATCGCCTCTTCATCATCATCCTCATCTTCCATATCCGGAATCTCATCCTCCTCTGGTTCCTCTACCTCGCCCATATTCCCGGCCTCGTCGACCGTGCGTACATCTCCGATCCGTGCAGATGATGACGACGATGCTGCGTTATCGCCGCCTCCCGTCCGCAACCAACCATCGTCATCGTTGTCACCCTCGCCCGCTAGCATGCCCCGGACAATCTCGTCTTCGTGGCCTGCGTCCCCGGCGAAGTTGTCGTTTAGCCGTCGGTGACATGGCACGCCGCGGGTGACCAGGAACTGCTTTCCGGGCGGAAGGTAGGAGACACGCTTTGCGGGGGTTGCGGCATCGGCCCAGGACCAGGAGGGGAACTTGTAGACTAGGTAGTCGCCTGCGAGGACGAACTCTTCCGGGGTGATCTGGCCGGTTGTTCGGAAGGTTGAGGTGCGGGAGACGGGGGCGAGACGGTCTCGCCAGGTGGAGAGGGTGGAGTGGAGGATGTTCATTGCTTTAGTTGTTTGCTTGCTTGCTTGCTTGTCTGTCTGGTTGGTGTTTCGTTTCTTTCTTGGGTTATTTAGAAGGGGCTGTTGGTAGAGTTGGTAAGGGTGAGGTCAGGAGATGATATACAAATGAAATGGAGGGGAGGGAAGCTTATCTACAGGAAGATTTAAAGAGGAGAGAGGGAATGATGGGGATGGAGGGAATGGGATTTGGCTGTGGCGGTGACGAACTTATCGGAGTCCCTGGACGATGCACGCGGGGTACATCAGGTGGCTGAGGCTCCGTCATCCACCAAAAGCAACACACTTTTAGATGGGTTTACTGGACTGGAACACTTTCTTCCCGGAGATCATACTACTACATCGCTAACCATGTGGCTTGCCAGTCACTGGACTTTCCTTTATTCATCTGGTTTATACTCAGTGTTCTGGTAGATGATTGCGGACTTGCAGAAGGGCCGGGCTCGGTTTTACCCGCAAATCATTACGTAGGTCCGTCCCTTCTTGTGCCATCTAAAGGGGTTATGGCAACCTCCGAAGGAAAAGAGGCCCTGTCACTCGAGTGGCGGGGTTTTCTGCGCCCACGGGTTCTCGGGAAGGCTGGTTGCTATCTCCGATATCTGATCATATCGGATCCAGCATGGCCCTTTTTGTGTTCCAGATACTTTTGTTTTGGAACATTTATGGCCTGTAACCGGGCTCTTCCTCAAGCCAGCTGCGCCCGCATGATAGAACTGTCTTGCATGCTGTGTAGCTCTCACTCACCCTCTTCCATCATTCTTCTGCGTTCTATCTCACCCTCCAGCTCGTCCACTGTCATGGGTACCCTCAGGCCCTTCCACTTTTCCATTTCCGCCCGCGCAAATCCCTCCATGCTTCTCATGCCCACCACCAAGAATCCAAGGTCCTCCCGGTCAACGTCGAATACTTCCCACCAGTCACCATCGACGAGCTTGACCCCCACTTCTCGGGATGCGAGGTAGATCGAAGCAACGGCAAGGGCGTTCGGTTGGTGCGTAACGTATAACAGCTGCGGCGACAGCAACGCTGAGTTGAGATGCTCGAATACTCTGTGAGCAACGGCAGAGGATGGAACGCCAAGGGTCTGGAGGTAGGTCAAGGCGATAGTATGAGGGAGAGCCACATGCGTATTGAATCCCAACGTGCGTAGAATGATCGACTCAATGCGCAGCAGAATCAGTCGCTGTGTGTGATAATTGCCTTCCGTAAGGTGGTATTCTTCTGGCATTGCCTTGTCTGGCGACCCCTTGGGGTTTATGAACCACAATGGCGACGCATCTTTCGACAGAAGAAAAGCGTAGACGTTTAGCACCGAGCGGGGAGAGGTGGGTTGGAAGGATAACTTGGCAGTCATGTACAGCGCTGCGGCGGATACATCCTAGGAGAAAATGATCTATCAGTACCTTTGCTACTTCGCTCGAAGAGAAAATAGCGACTCTGAATACCTTTACCGAGTATATTCGTAGACTGCCACCTTCCGAGCCTATCCAGAACCGGGTAAATGTCACAATGGCCTGCGCGATGATGTCTTGCGACAATCGTAACAGAACCCCCGCTGTTTGTGTGAGCTGCGCGCCCGCAAATCGGACAGATGCTTCTAGATCAACAGGCACACCGTCGATTGATGATGATGAATTTGTTAGCTGCTCTGGTGTTGCTAGCGCATTGGAAAGGTACTTCAACCCGCTTGCGGCCGAGCTTGCCATGTCGCTGGTGTGGGAGTGTCGGGGAGTTCGTATAGGAATATGCGCGGAAGGGGATCACAATTATGAACACATTAAAAGGAAATCCCTTTGGTCCTTGATGTGCAGTTGGCTAGTTTTTGCAAAGAGGATCTTGTTGCTTCGATCCATAAGCTTGGTCTTGATTGTTGTTCCTGCAAAGCTGCGGCGATTTGAGGCTCACCGCCCGGTTAAGTGAGAGTGATCAACATCGACATGCATCCTCAGGTTCAGAGTCTTAGTACTAGCCCACAATGGACATTATGAAGTAATTTGTTTGTAATAACATAATATATTGCAATCAGACTTTAGTAATCCATGATGATGACTACTGTATTCAGGAGGTGTTGACCAGGGGGGTGCATGTATTCTACTACTATATACTAGCGCCTACTAATTGGAAATATATACCGGAAGTTACTTAGTACAGTAGTGGTAGTACTAATAGAAGTGCCAGATGAGCAGATGCTTCAGTTATTTCTAATCCTATACTAAGTAGACCCTGATGTACTATGCGTATAGTATACTTCATACCCTCCATATCAGCATACTAGACAATGAAATAATCAGTTGGTAGAGACTAGAGCATGTGACCCCACAAGCCTTAGGCAACCATGCCTCGTAAACCAGAAACGACTCGATGCATCGCTGCAGCTCGAGTGCACGCAGCGCACATTAAAATTTACTATCTATGGCTCGTAGGTTCCACGGTATAAAGCCGACTACGTACATTTTTCCGAACCGTACATGCCAGACGTCCTTGAGGCCTGGTCTTCAGACTCATTCATCCAGTCGGGTTGAAGGATGGAGTACTGACAACGATCGAACACAGTGGATATTGCTGTGTCCCCCTTATCCTCCGCAAATGATTGCTTAACCCCGAGATTGCTTAATCTCACGGAGGAGAGGATCGTCTGCAAACTAAACAGCATGAAACGGGACCCCAAGAGTCCAGACTCTAAGCACCCCGGGGTCTGTCTAGCAATGACAGCGGAAAAGGGGCATCACCGTTTTGGTCACTGCGTAGGACGTGGCGTCAATGGTATATGCCACTATCCAGTCATCAAGGAGACCATTGCCTCTGCCAGTACTACAGATGACGTCGTCGGGTCATAGAAAGGTATTCATGCGCCGCCTGGAGTCATTGCTTGCCCGGTTCAGGGGAGCTGAGGGAATGGGGCGAATTTGTGCCTAATAAAAGATCATGACAGCACAATATCACTCAAAGGCCATGTAACCACCCGCTTCACCCACCACTCATCTAGCGCAGGGCCTCGTGGTGGAGCAAAGAGAAGGTTGTTCAGCCACCGGCTTTTTGCTGTTTGGCGGAGCATGACTTCTAAGAATACATACCCAACCTCGCGATATTTCGTGGTTCCTTGACCTAAAGGATCCATCGCGATTCCTCGTCAGATTGTTGACCACATATCGAACATTCTGAACACCAACTAAGACAGTCCGGCTCTGAATTCTCCAAGATCGCTCCATCCACTCCTAGATAGATCGTGCAGGATCCTCAGCACTCGTCGCTGACAGAGGCACGTGCGGGTACGCCGTCTGATCACTTATCGCTTGGCGGTCGAGTTCATCAACCTGAAGAACATCTGTTACAATCGCGTCCTGTTTCCACTTAGGCTATTGTCCATAACGTATACACCGTCGACTTTCGGCCCATTGCTAAACCGTTTTCACGCTTGATCCTCTATCAATTCCTTGTTTATCGCCCCGCAATCCAGCAAAGAAGAGAAGATCTAGAGGGACAGCTTCGGGAGCTACTCATTTCCGTCTTTCTCCTCCCCTCTCTTCCCCCCCCCCTTTTGCTTCCTCGCAGACGAGTGACCGCGGCATACGTGACCGTGCATTGGATTGGACGACGAATCGACGTGGCATTCCAGTCCGTGTCCAAGTGGTGCGACCGACCGCGACCCTTCGTCATTCCAAGCCCCATCCCTTCCCACCTACCGTCCAGTCACCTTCGACCTCAACAATGCTCCGCGACCCCGAGCACCCGTCAACTACAGCCACGCCTGTGAGTAGCAATACTACTGCGGAAGTATCCTCGACAGCGGTCGCATCGACCGAAATCGAAGAGACTTGTCAGCCTTACGCCGACAATCAACCTGCCCACCAGAATACCCCTGTAACTTCTTTAGTACCGAGCTCGGATGCGTTATCCCCACTACCGCCGAAACAATATCCTTCACACCCCTCTCACCGTCGGGCGAACACCGAGATTATCCCGCGGCAAGCCCCTCTGCCGTCCAGGAAGCTCTTCTCCGATCAACCCAAAACCTACGAAGACTTGGACTCCGGCACTACTCCCTCGAACCCACCAGTTGAGAACACTGCCAGAAAGAGACTTGAAGAAGGCGCAAAGCGCTTGTCGGGCTGGTTTCAAGGAAAATCGGAACCGGTCAACTTAGGAGTAGTGTATCAGTCAGAAGAGCAGGACTCGGCCGCCACAGACGACATGGAGAAGCGCGCCAGTCGCGAATTCTACGGGTCGCCCAACGTCCCAACGGGCCTGACAAGCCGAACTCAGAAGCGGATGACTGCGCCATCGCCTCTGAAACAGGTTACATCATCAAGTCCCTTCTCGTTCTTCGGATTAAAGAGACAGGGGGAGAGCAGACCGGAGCTGCCCGAACCTGCCCAGGACGAGTTCTTGAACCTCGATATCAACGCCGCTTTATTCCCGACTGGATTCAGTAATCTGGAAGGTCGGGAAGCCTTTGACGCCCTAAGACAAAACGCAGATACTGTACTTAGGCGGCTGCAGGCTGCATACAAACAGAGGACCTTCGCCTTGCATGAAGCCCTGGCCGACAAGAATGAAAAGCAAGAGGAGCTGGAGGTCACTCGGACACGCATCGGGAACCTCAAGATCCAGTTAGATGGCATGGCCGAGAAAGTCATCCAACAAGAAAAAGCGATGAAGGCCATGGCTGAAGAGCTGGAGCATGAGCGGCAATTACGTCGCCGAGAGGAAGAGGCACGCCTGCGCAGCATCACGCTGGTTCGGTCTAGCGACGATGAGAGTACCTCTGACCTGGGGGCTGAACTTCAGACCCCCAAGCGGAGCCTCAAACGCGCCAGCAATGGTACATTTACGAGCGACTCGGGCTTCGATTCAGGAGACGAGAGCCTTGCAGAGAGTGTCTTCTCCCGCCGCGAAGTGCTCGAGTCTCCAGCATCGACGGTCGCGCCATCTCCCAATATCTCGCAGATCGCCTTGTCTACACCCAGTACAGCTGCACCTGCACAACAGAGCCAGAAAGAGCTCAAACCAGCGCCAACTCCTGCACCAGCACCGACGCCTGCGCGTCCATCTACTTATGATCGGGTTATAAAAGGGCTGACACCGAGGAGCATCGCCAGCTCGTGGACCAACAGCTCCAAATGTAACATCTGTCATGGGGTTCCTTCCTCGGAAGCCTGGAGCGTCATGGGGATCTTGAAGGAAGAGAACAAAGGACTGAAGGAGCGACTCGGGGAGTTGGAGAACGTGATTGATGATTGTCTCTGTCTTGTTGGGCCCTGACAGCTTGGTATGCTTGCTCTACGTTGACCGAAGCGTACGGATACCAGAAAGCCACGGCCTTTATTGGGAGGAAACGGCGAAATATGACCGTTATACAGTGATACCTTGAGATACCTAGATAGAGTACTTTTTGAGAGAGATACTTTTACTATTTTTGTTAGAATTGTCGAATACCCTACCATACAAACAGATCGTTGGTCGTTCCCATCTCATAGTGCTACATTGTGAACACTATAATTCTAGTAGGGGCGGAGGAAAGCGACCAAGTGGCCTCAACGGGTTAGCGTGGCTGGGTGGGCGCAAAGTGGCCAGCGAGGCGACTCTGGATCGCACCCGCAATCCCCGTCGACCTCATCGCTTCCTCCCTTTCTCCTCCTCCATCCTCTCTCTCTTCCCGTCGTCTTCACTTCTTCTCCTTCTCCTTTTGTAATTCCCCTCCATTCCTTCAGCTGGTTTTCGCCTCCAGCTTTCCTTTCTTTCTTTCCCTCCCCTTTTATTCGAGTAATCCTGCAGCTCTGGGAGGTGCAACAGTCACAATGAGCGGACGTGAGTCTTGCACGCGATCGCTGCCCTTTTCGCGACAGCGTTCCATCTTTTACCTCAATGGGTCAGCAAATGCTGATACTCGATTCTAGTCCGGTTTCTCGATCTCATCAAGCCTTTCACGCCCCTCCTCCCGGAGGTGGCCGCCCCGGAAACCAAGGTTCCCTTCAACCAGAAGTTGATGTGGACGGGGGTACGTGATACTTGTTAAGCTCGACAAGAGCTTCTAAGCTAATGGATTGTTTCTGCAGTTGACTCTCCTGATCTTCCTGGTCATGAGTCAGATGCCTTTGTACGGAATTGTCTCCTCTGACACCTCCGACCCTCTGTACTGGCTCCGTATGATGCTGGCCAGTAACCGGGGTACCCTGATGGAATTGGGTATCACCCCCATCATCTCCTCCGGCATGGTTTTCCAGGTATGTAATGGGGAAAGTGCAGTTTGAAGTCGGATATTGGGCATTTGCTAATATGTGGCTTTTCTGATAGCTCCTCGCTGGTACCCACCTCATCGATGTCAACCTGGACCTTAAGACCGACCGTGAACTGTATCAGACCGCTCAGAAGCTCTTCGCTATCATCCTGTCCTTCGGTCAGGCCTGCGTCTACGTCCTCACTGGTCTTTACGGCCAGCCCAGTGACCTTGGTGCCGGTATCTGTGTCCTCCTGATTGTTCAGCTGGTTGTTGCTGGCTTGGTTGTCATTCTGCTGGATGAGCTCCTCCAGAAGGGCTACGGTCTTGGTAGCGGTATCTCTCTGTTCATCGCGACCAACATCTGCGAGTCGATCGTCTGGAAGGCTTTCTCCCCCACGACCATCAACACTGGCCGTGGTCCCGAGTTCGAGGGTGCCATCATTGCCCTCTTCCACCTTCTCTTGACCTGGTCCGACAAGCAGCGCGCTCTTCGTGAGGCTTTCTACCGCCAGAACCTCCCCAACATCATGAACCTGCTGGCCACTCTCCTCGTTTTCGCCGCTGTGATCTACCTCCAGGGCTTCCGTGTCGAGATCCCCGTCAAGTCCTCCCGCCAGCGTGGCATGCGTGGTTCCTACCCTGTTCGCCTGTTCTACACCTCCAACATGCCCATCATGCTCCAGTCTGCTCTGTGCTCCAACATCTTCCTCATCAGTCAGATGCTGTACTCTCGCTTCTCTGACAACCTCCTTGTCAAGCTTCTCGGTGTTTGGGAGCCTCGCGAGGGTTCTGCCCAGCTCCACGCCGCTTCCGGCATTGCCTACTACATGTCTCCTCCCCTGAACTTCAAGGAGGCCCTTCTTGACCCCATCCACACCGCCGTTTACATCACCTTCATGCTTGTCGCTTGCGCTCTCTTCTCCAAGACCTGGATTGAGGTTTCCGGCTCTGCTCCCCGTGACGTTGCTAAGCAGCTCAAGGACCAGGGTCTCGTGATGGCTGGTCACCGTGAGCAGAGCATGTACAAGGAGCTCAAGCGTGTTATCCCTACTGCCGCTGCTTTCGGTGGTGCCTGCATTGGTGCCCTGTCCGTCGCTTCTGACCTCCTTGGTGCTCTTGGCAGCGGTACTGGTATCCTCCTTGCCGTCACGTAAGTCTTCACTCTTGTCTTGATTCTTTTGAGATGAATACTAACCTTTTTTTTTAGAATTATATACGGATACTTCGAAATTGCCGCCCGTGAGGGCGACATTGGATCGGGCCTCAAGGGCCTTGTTCCGGGTAACTAATAAGGCCCCTTTTTTGATGAAAGCATGAGAAGAAGTTTGAGGGCTTATGTTTGTTCTTGCAACTTTCTGTTTCTTCTCGGGTAGAGTGCTGTTGTGGCTGGGATCTTGATTATTTAGTTCTTGATGGATGTATGGCTAGTTTTTAACAATTTGCAGGAGGGGAAGATCTTCTCTACGAAGATACGTCCACGCCACAGCTGTACATAGCACCTACCTGGTTTGTAACCATATTGACAAAAGATCTAAAATTAAATTAATTGGTTTGACCATCTCGGGTGCCTTTTTACTTCAACTGCAAGGGGGTGGTGTCTGATGCAGATCTATAACTAAGGTAACAATTGCGGGTATATACCGAAACCACACTTATACACAATCAACTGCAGTACCACTTCCACTGCAACATCGGTATTCACTTTTTTAATCCCACTCACCTAAGTCCGGTAATCACCATTAATAGTCACATACTCGTGACTGAAGTCACAGAACCAATAAACCGCCTCCTCTCCACCAAGACCCTTCTCGCCCTTCTCACCACCTCCAAGGTCAACCACAATCTCCAAGTCTTCCTCCTGCAGAATAACCGACGCGCGATCCTCATCCACCTGCTCCGGCTCGCCGTTCACCAACAACTTCAGCTCCGCACTGCCATCCACAGGCTTGAAGCTAACACTAGTCCGTTCCGGCACCACCGTACCCTCCGCAACTCCCTGCGTGTAGCCAATCGCGCACAGGATCCGGCCCCAGTTCGCGTCCTTTCCATACAAAGCAGTCTTGACGAGCGGGGACCGCGCGATCGTCGATGCGATCAGTCGGGCGGACTCGTAGTCGGGGGAGTTCTGCACACGGACCGTGACGAATTTGGTGGCGCCTTCGCCGTCCCGGACGACGAGCTGCGAGAGGGATTGCGCGAAGGAGGTCAGGACGTTCTGCATGGCTGTGTAGTCTGCGGACGAGGTCGAGGTGATGGGTGCGCCGCCGGCAGCGCCGTTGGCCAGGATGGCGATGGTGTCGTTGGTGCTGGTGTCACCGTCGACGGAGATGGAGTTGAAGGACCGGGATACGGCGTGTTTGAGGAGCGGCTGGAGGGCGGAGGGGGCAATGGGCGCATCGGTGCAGAGGACTCCCAGGAGGGTCGCCATGTTCGGGTGGATCATGCCGGCACCTTTGGTCATTCCGGCGAGGCGGTACGTGCGGTCCGGGGACGAGGGGAGGGTGAAGGTCTGGGAGAGGAGCTTGGGGAAGGTGTCTGTTGTGCAGATGGCGCGGGCGGTTGTGAGCCAGGCATCGTGGGTGGAGGAGAGGGTCGAGTGCGCAGTGGGGATTTTGTTGAGGATCTTGGAGATGGGGAGGCTGTTGTGAGGGTTATAGTTGTTAGTGATGAGATGATGACGGGAGAATTGGGAGGAGGCAAGGGATTGTTACCGTTGACCGATGACACCGGTGCTCATGACGAGAGTGCTGGGCTGGGCGAGGCCATTGCACTCGTCTACCTTGCTGCCCATGCTCACGGCATCCTCCAGGCCGCCTTTACCTGTCACGGCATTGGCGCAGCCTGAGTTGATTACCACGGACCGGATGCCTTCGCCTTGGGTGGTCTTCAGGGTGTTCTTGCTTGCTTGGACCGGGGCGGCTTGGAACTTGTTGGTGGTGAAGACGGCGGCGGCAGAGCAGGGCGTCTCGGAGGAGATGAGGGCCAGGTCCGGGAACCTGGTGTTGGATGCCTTCACGCCAACGTGGGTTCCGGAGACGGAGAAGCCCTTAGGGTAGGTACCGGAGGCAGGGATATACTTCTGCTTGGAGGCGGGAATGGCCATATCCAAGGGCGCAGAGTAGTAACGCACCTGGCCCTTTACCATGCGGGCGAAGGTAGCCATGGTGGTAGTGGCCGCCGAATTGGTAGGCAAAGCCATTGGGGTTTCTTTTTCCTGGGGCAGATGAGCAGATGTTAGTAAAACTGCTCCCTGCGATTGAGGGAATTTATACTGGAGAAATCCAATGGGTGTGGATGCCTTCTCCAGGGCTGCAAGACTGTCCTTGGGTATATATACCTGCAGGAGAGAGGATCGGAGATAAGTTGAAGTAGATAAATGACTCACCGAATTAACTCGCTCGACTTGTCAGGGGCCTAATGACCGCAACTAGTTCGCTCAAGGCAAAGTGGACGTGTAGACCACTGCCAGACAAACCAAGTGAGCAGACTCAATGGAAGAAATAAGAACAGAACAAGCGCAAAGCACCGGAAACAGGAAAGGTGAAGTGATGCGATTCGCGGCGATGAAATGCCGCTCCGATATCGCGGAATCGGAGAAACCGTCGGGCCTGCCTTTGATTGATCGATTGATTGATTTGCTGCGCGTTCCAGACGCGCCCATCGCAGGGCAAAAAAGTAGCCACGAGGGAAGCCGACCAGATCTATCAGCGACCAGCATTCCCAGCAAGCGCGCTCATCCCTCGCGTCCTCTGTTGTGCTCGTCGTTCCTTCTGGACCTCCAGAAGAGCTTTGTTGTGCCCCGAATGGTATTTGCTCTCCGCCATTTCCCCGAAGCTGCTTCGATAACCTCCCCGGACCCATTGACTAAAATGAAACGCAAGCATCCAGAATCCGATGACCAATTCCCCATCTCTACGCCCAAGAGGCAGAGGACTACGGCCACCAATGGCACCGTAAATGGGAACACCAACGGTGAACGTGAACGAACCCCTGAAGCTACCACCACCCCTACGAAACGAGTGAAATCAACACCTCAAAAACCCACGACCGATAACACCCCAGCTGCTCTTAAAGCTTCGGGGTTGAAGACACCAACTCAGAAGGCTAAAGCGAAGAATCTATTCTCAACGCCCACGAAAAAGTCTACTGTTGCAACTCCGTCGAAAGCCCGTGCCGACCGGTCCGCTAAGAAGAAGAGCGCTCGGCTTCTCCTCGAACAGGATGACGAAGACATCTGGGACGGCGCTGACCGTCTTGCGGAGGAGATTCTACAAGACGATACCAATGAGGCTCCCAGCAAGGCATCGGCGACAGGGAAAGGTTTATTAGAATCCATCGAGGAGGAGTCTACTCAACCCGCCGCGAATGGTGCAACAGAAGGAGCACCAACACCCAAGCGTCGTGCAGGACGACCAAAAGGCGCAAAGAACAAGCGTTCTCCCACCCCAGAAGGAGAACTCCCAGCCCATGAGCGATACTTCTTCCAAAACCGCGCCGGACCACCCCGTACATCGAACAACAATCTAGGCAAAGTAAACCTCTTAACGCACGAGGAGTACTTCGAACGGATGTCACAGTACGCAGACCCATACAAACAAGAGAAATCCTTCCTCCTAGACCTCCACTGCCGGTCCTTTCCCCAGTGGGACTTCGAATTCGACCAAGGCTTCAATATCTGCCTGTACGGCTACGGCTCCAAGCGCCGCCTTCTCCAAGAATTCGCAGACTGGCTCTACCACCGTCACCACAGCAGTTCCGCCTCAAGCTCCGTAGTCATCGTCAACGGACACACGCCAAACATGTCCATCCGTTCCATCTTCGCCACGATCGTCACCGCCGTCCTGGGCGCCGATATTCCTTCCAAAATGGGCTCTCAGCCCCAAGAAGTCCTCGAATTGCTTCAGTCCGTCCTCAAGTCCCGATCCTCCCAGAAACCAATCACCGTTCTTATCAACTCCATCGATGCGCCTGCCCTCCGGAGAGCAGCGAACCAAGCCCTCCTTGCCCGTTTAGCTGCTACGCCGAAAATCCATCTTCTTGCGACGGCGGATACCCCGAATCTGTTACTGATGTGGGATCTCAGCCTGCGTGACCAGTTCAACTTCGTCTTCCACGACTGTACAACCTTCGCGCCGTTTGATACCGAGTTTGATGTCGTTGAGGAGGTCAGCACTCTGCTGGGAAGAAAGGGCCGCCGTGTCGGTGGTAAGGAGGGTGTTGAGTTCGTGCTGAAGAGTCTGCCTGAGAACGCAAGGAACCTGTATCGGTTACTTCTCACGGAGCTGCTATCCATGGCGGATGAGGGACATATGTCGGATGATGACATGGATGGTAGGGGTAATGGGGGAGGGGATGGCAGCAACGGCCGAGGAGAGGAAACGGGCATTGAGTTCCGGATGCTGTATCAAAAGGCGGCGGAAGAGTTCATTGCCTCATCGGAGATGATGTTCCGGACGTTGTTGAAGGAGTTCCATGATCATCAGATGATTACTTCGCGGATGGATACAAGTGGGATGGAGATCCTGGGAGTCCCATTGGCGCGTGACGAGATGGAGGGTGTTTTGGAAGATTTGGTGTTAAGTTGATTGCTGACTGACAGGATGATAGATTGATAGATAGTATAGTATAAGATAGGCTAGTATAGCGCCTTGCACGGCATGGCATAAATCCATGATACCCTGTATAACATAGAATACTTATTGCAGCATTTGGAGCGTAGTAAGCCCGGTGTTACTTCACTTGCTAGACAAGATACATAGATTCTTCGAGATGCGATACTACCATATTACATTCATACCGCATATCTCAGCTCAGCTCGCCTAGAACTGCGCAAACGCAGCCAACCCCATCGTAGCCCCGAAACTAATCTTGAAGGGAATATGATGCGACACCGTCTTTTGCAGATCCACCCGCTTGAAGTACTTCTGCACCGTGTTGACCGGAAGCAAATTATATCCTCTCGCCGCAGCCCACTACATTGATATCAGTACCCACATCACCAAGCTAAAGCCAAATACAGCAAAGGAAAGTAAGGAATGATCAATCAATCAACCCACCTCAACAGCAATAATCCCTATCCCCAAGAGCACCACCAACACTCTCGAAAACGCCCTCAACCCCACACCCACAACCAACCCCAGCACGCTGCCCAGACTGACCTGGCGCATGTTCGAGGCCGTCAGAATCCCGCCACCAGCAGTATTATGACTCGAGTTTCTGGTAGTGCCTTGTTTACGCAGCAACGGGTCCTGGGAGTCCATGACCCAGCCGGAGTCCGGGGAGATTTGGGATTCGGGGCGGTAGTAGGGAGCGGTGTATTGGCATTGCATTGGGGGTGCGCGGAAGGGGGAAAGTGGGTGGAGGGAGAGGGAGAGGCCGACACCGAGGCCGGTGCCTAGGAGAGTGGTTGTTGTGCGGCTGAGAAGGAAGGCCATTGTTTGGTTGTTGCGTCAATTGTGGTTTGCGACGGATAGGATAGGAGGGGGGACTTGTTTGGGAGAGGGGGATGGAGAGGCAATTGAGTGGTTATTGGTGTCTGGTTCTGGTTGTTGGTAATGGGATGGGTTGGAGGAATGGATTATAGGGATGAGATGGAATGAGGAGGTCCTGGAAGGGCGCTGCAGGTTGTGGTTATTATGGTTGTGGTTCTCAGCTGTTCTGGAGTTGCGCCCTCGGTATGCGTACGGTGACGTCACGGGGGTTAGTCTGAGAGGTAGATACCCTGTTCTGGGTAATTTGTGGTTGAAGATGTTTGTGGAGGAAGGGTGTATTGTACTTAAGAGAGGCAGGAGATGCTCGTGCGAAATAGGGAGTAGAGATCTGATAACTTTTGCAGTCAATGGCTGTGGACAGAGAGAAGGTGTTGAGGTGGGCACCAGTGCTAGTATGAGAATGAGGAGATGAAGCAATCAAGCAAGCATGCCTCGGATAGGAAGGTGATTGGAGACGAGGACCGCAGTTAGTTCTAATGCCTGAGGCATCAAGGATAATACTACTAGTAGTTGACGGGGAATACGGGTGTGACCATACACACGACCTGCATGACCAGACGTGACCAGCATTACGATACGCCAAGGTGGAAAACCGCGGGAAATCCACTAGGCTATGTATCACGTGACCAACTCTATAGGCAGCAAAGGAGGGACGGACGGGCAGTGATTGGTTGCCACGGCCGCCCTGCGAACGACGGCAGGAAATAGTCGGCCGCCGCGGGGAAAAAATCGAGGGGTAGAAAGCAGGAACCGGCAGTGGTTGGTCCAGATGCTGCACCCCGTCTCCGCGGAGGCGAACGGGCGGCGTTACTGATAGTTCAGTACGGAGTACTTAGTAGTTGTTCCTCGTCGGCCGTTGACTCACTCCTGCTTTTCTTTCTCTCGACATCTTCCTACTCACTTCCTCTCCATTCCCTAGGGTGCCTTCTTCCTTCCAGACTTCTCTTCTCTTACATACTCTTGGTCTTCATCCCATTGAACCTTCTTCCCCTCCACAATGGCTTCCCAGCAGAATGGCGATTCCAACGGCACTGCCAACACCTTCACTCTGAAGGCCGGTTTGGCTCAGATGTTGAAGGGTGGCGTGATCATGGATGTTGTCAACGCGGAACAGGTATGCCTCTACATAGGATCCCTAAGCTCAATCTGTGTCAATCGTTGCTAACTTTCAATTTGCCAACAGGCTCGCATTGCTGAAGAGGCTGGTGCCGCCGCTGTCATGGCCCTCGAGCGTGTCCCCGCCGACATCAGAGCTACGGGTGGCGTGGCTCGCATGTCCGATCCCGGCATGATCAAGGAGATCCAGAAGGCCGTTACCATCCCTGTTATGGCCAAGGCTCGTATTGGACACTTCGTTGAGTGCCAGGTAAGCTACAATCAACTTTCCTTCATGGCTGTCCGTTTCGCCACAAACTGACACACCGTCCACTAGATCCTCGAAGCCATTGGTGTCGACTACATTGACGAGTCGGAAGTCCTGACCCCCGCCGACGACGTCTACCACGTCACCAAGCACAACTTCAAGGTTCCCTTCGTCTGTGGCTGCCGTAACTTGGGTGAGGCCCTTCGCCGTATCTCGGAGGGTGCTGCCATGATCCGCACCAAGGGTGAGGCCGGTACCGGAGACGTCGTGGAAGCTGTCAAGCACATGCGCCAGGTCAGCTCGGACATCGCCCGTGCCCGTGCTATCTACCAGTCCTCTGCCGACTACGAGCCCGAGCTGCGCCAGTTTGCCCGCCAGCTGGAGGTTCCCTACGAGTTGCTTCGTGAGACGGCCGAGAAGGGCCGTCTGCCCGTGGTGAACTTCGCTGCCGGTGGCGTTGCCACCCCTGCCGATGCGGCGCTCATGATGCAGCTGGGCTGCGATGGTGTGTTTGTTGGTTCCGGTATCTTCAAGTCCGGCGATGCGAAGGCGCGCGCCAAGGCCATCGTGCAGGCCGTCACTCACTTCCGCGACCCTAAGGTTCTTGCCGAGGTGAGCGAGGGTCTGGGTGAGGCCATGGTGGGCATCAACGTTGCGCAGATGTCCGAGGCCGACAAGCTGGCCAAGCGGGGATGGTAAGCGAGAATCATTCTAGAGACTTATTTTCATCGCGGGCGTTGGAAAAGCTGGTCTACTGTGTTTTTGTACACTTGTGTTGCATTTGCTGCCGTCGAGGCGATTTGTCTTAGTACATTGTTGATATGAGCCATGAGCACATGATCTACTATCTTTCGAGTAATAGAATTGCGGTGGTTAGACGGACTTTTCTTTCCATTTAGACTTTCTCAACCTCGGGTTCCTTGGCGCACTTCAACGTTCCATAGTAGCTTGATCGTCTGACCTAGCTATAGCTAGCCAGTAATCTCACACATCTTTCCAAAAATATCGCCTCTGATATAATGATCTCCCATACCTATAAACAATCATACCCATAACAATGGAAGGGACCGGAGCAACAGCCCAACTCCGTTTTCCAGGCTAGCGGCGGGCCGGGAAGGCGCCCTCGGCTTGCCGCCGATCCGCCGATGAATTCGCGCAAAAGACCCATCTCGCCGGTGAACAATTGACTCATCTTCGTGTTTGAACCTCCAGAGCACGCCAAGAAGATTCCACTATCTGTTTTTGAGTTGAATACAGGAACCCCATTGCGCCCTCTCTTGACATTGAGTAATCATATCATCCACCGAGACAGTGCCGAGAAAGTTACTTTCAATTACCGTTACGTGACATACCACCTTGCAGACGGGTAATCTGCAATGACAGCTCTTACCATACCGCTAGTTAAGCATACGGCTCCTACTCTAGCCGTGAACGCTGTTCCATATCGAGCAGACATGGTCATGTGACTACGGGCTTGGGAATCAGTCTATGACAGCTACGTACTTTGTACTAACTACTAAGGCCACTAGTGACCTTCCAGGGCGCCCCCACCCCCCGAGACTACTACCTTCTAGGGCACTACGGAGGCCGCTACTGGATGTAAGGCCCTAAAGTCAGGTACTAGAATACTATAGCAAGCCCAGATTTATAGTTAGAATCTGTGATTCTAGGAATACTCTCCTAGAGAGCCCTACCAAGAGAACCACCCGGGAGGCTACTAGGGCAACCATTAAGGTCCCTCCTCCCTCCAAGCCCTCCGAAGCTCCCCAAGAGTCTTCCGAGAGCCACTACCAGGGCCACTACTAAGACTAATACTCCCAGGGGCACCTCCAGAGGCACTATGGAGGGTGCTACCCAGGCAAGTACAACAGATATAAACTTTCCTATATTAGGTATTATGGTAGGTTGATAAACCTAATATGGCTTAGCAGCACTCCATATGAGGTAGCTTAGTAGTTTATGAGGCCGCCACTTCCTTACATCTTAATTACCGAATATGGAAGGCACAACTACTTACCTACGCCCGCAGCATAGAATATAGTAAATAGTTACAGCTTATACTCCCACATCTACACCACACACTCTCTAAGAACAATCATCAATAACTACACAAACACACGCACACACACTCATTCATCTACCCAACCCAATCATACTATACACACTCACCCAATACAAACCATAAACCCTGCAACCGTGTCTTCCTCCACCACTACTAGTGCATCATACCACACAGCAGCAATGAACAACCTCGCCGTGATTCCCGCTATTCCCATTCTCCTCACCATCATCATCGCAATCATCCTCATCCCTATACTCATCATAGCTGCCATCCCCACCGGGATCTTCCTCTTCTGTGTGGCCGTATGCGGCGTGATCGCAGTTGTCGTGTTCGCCCTGTTCTCGATGTTCTTCATCAGTCCAGTGATCTTGGTGGTGGCGGCTCTAACGTGGTTCTTCGTCCTCACCTATCGAGCGTGCAGATTTGCCTTCACGGTCCTCTTTGGTCTTCTGGTTAATAGGTTGTGGCCTCCTGGTCCTTTGCCGAATGGGTGGGCTAACTGATTTGCTTTGGGCAGTTTTGGTTGAGAGGGTTTTTTGTTGTTGTTGTTGTTGTTGGAGTTGGAGATTTGGGGGTGGGATAGGAAAGAGGGTTTATAGGAATGGATGGGAGGAATTGGGGTAAGGAACGGATTATGGGTATGATGGGTTATATCATAGTTGTTACTAGCGATGGAGTTGGGTTATGGTTTCCGGTCCTTGTCTTATTGATAAGAGTAGATTGTTCACACCAAAGGCAACGATAATATATGCCTCTTACTATCCGAATTCAGCCATGGGGAATTAGCAGATATGCTAATAATAACCCTCGTCCTTGGAGGTATATCAATTGTTGCTTAAGCACTATCCGTTTTCTTAGCACAAGCTATGATCATAATTGCTGTTGGTGGGTTCTGGTTCTCGATCATTACACTGATCATATTCGGTGACTTCCCATAGAGTATTTGGTGGGGATTTGGGACTGATTGAAGGTGGTTGAATCAGTTCGGACAACAAATGGTTTAAAGGAAGGCTGCCGTTGTCCTTTTTGTTGCTGGTCTTATCGTTATTATGCCATACAACAAGTACTTGACTAGAATAGCAATAGAGACGTTCGCACGACAGTGCTAACGAACAATAGTGGTGTTAGTATTACGTAGATAGCTAATGCGTTTCTGCCCATTTCACCCATCGGCGAATACAATCGTCCGCCCGTTTCAGAGACGCCTTCTCTGCCGTGATCTCAAACCACTCGCGATGCTCCCGTCCGCAGTCCGGACATTTCCCTAGGTCGCGGATCCGCACGTCCCCTAGCTCCAGATGAATGAGCCGTTCCACACGGTGCACATGGGGCACTTTGCGTCCCGGGACAAGAGTTGCAGTACTGTCATCATTGCTCCGGCCGTGTCGAGATGGCGATGGTTGCGGGGTGGAGGGCGTGTAAGGGTAGTATCGGATCAACGTGAGATGGTGGCCGCATTGTCGGCTCCACTCATTGAGTCGTCGCTGCACATTGTTAGCACGCCCGATCTTCAAACGGAGCGTGCCGGGGCTGTCATGAGTTGGTGCAGATGCCAAGGCATTGAGATCGCGGGCGGTCCGAATTGCATCGCTTACGCGGCGGTCACGCCCCGGGGAGGATGTTGGCGGCATGAGGTTCGAGGCTACCTCTGAAGAAGGCAGCTCTTTGGATTCAGATGTCGACGGTGTCATCCAGAACATGTAGATATAGCCTGGCTCGTCGGCTTCCGAGATAGGCTTGGCCAGTTCTGCGGTGAGGTTGGAGGTCGTCTCCGGCGCAAGGCCAGATGGAATCCAAGAGAGAATGTCGTCGTCGGTTCCTGAAGAGGAAGAGCCAGGTTTACTGGGTCGAACAGGAACCTGGTGAGGAGACAGGGATGGGGTTGGCGCTGACAGCTTCCCAGCGGGGGCTTGTTGCATCTCCGTTGGAGCATTGACCGGCCGTGACGGCCGGATGTCTTCCTCCTCGATGACTTCGAAGCAGCAGCATATCGTACGTCTGGTCCGCTTCTTTGGTGCTGGTTTCCGCTGTCTGCGCCGCTTATCTGGAGTCCCTGCGTCGTTAAGATCCATCAACCCTAACCGCTCCATTAAAGTGTCGATGCTTCCACGGGGCCTCAATCGCGAAGGGTTAGCTCCGCTGTTCGTCTGCGGAACCGACGCTGCCTGATCTTTGTGCTGCCAGCAGTACATCGCAGATAGGTCGGTCTGTTGTGACTTTGAAGCCGGTGAATCTGATGGCGATGGAGACGCCAGAGCCCGGCGACATGGCCGCCCATTGGAGGTGACACCGCGACAAGTTGTAGCCGGATCAAGCGAGTCCGTGCGACCCAATACAGCTTCTGGAGTATTTGCAATAATAGGCATGGCGGGCGATTATGCAGCGCTTCAACAAGAGTAGGTATAATGGAGTAAGCGTGGAAAAGAGCAGGCAAGAAAGAGCGCGGCAATATCACCAGGCATGTTTAAAAGCAGACCAGCGGCAGAATTCCGAGGTTGAAGGGCTTTATTTGCCCATGGGCTAAGGGGCAGAGACCCACATCGCGTTATATTCATAGCCGATCAAGCTAAATTAGTAGCATCTGGCGAAAAATCGAGGCGACACCTGAAACCGATGCCCCATACGGAGTAAAGTGTCGTGCTGCCCCTTACTTTGTAGGGCCAAGCATGCACCGCCTCTGTGGCTGAGGAGAAGAGGCTGACTGCCAGGTCATCGTGTCTGCGCAACTTGCATCAGTTTCACGGCCATGGTCCTATGGGGTTCTCACACATACACATGAGCAGCGCTTGTTGTCGTTTCGGGTGGCGATTCACTGCATCATTCTCGTTACAGCCTGCCTCACTTTGGACTTTTAGAATAATCATCATTTTTCTTTTTTTTGTCTGGTTTACTCGGTTGATCCAATGCTAGCGACTTGACTGTATTCCTTTCCTGCCCGTCCACATACTGTTCCAAACCGCAGCCAGATAACGTTAATATCTACCCAACGTAGTCGAAACTCACCCCCCGACATTTGACCCAGAACGTGCGTATCAACTGACTAGTTGGCGCTCTGGAACCCCTTGCCGCTAGCAGTGACGCAAGGAAGCGTTGCCTGTCCTCGGGAGACGTAGACGCGCCTTGATGTTGATTGGAAGCATCATTGCTACCTAGATCAGCCAGCGCTGCAGCGAGGTGGGGGCGCGCAGCCCCTTGCTGTTTGAAGATGAGCTTTCGAAGCACCTCACAGAGATGCTCGAGGTCCGACCGCGCGCATCGCCCGGCCACCTGATTGATCAGGATACGACAAAGGGCAGGAAGACACTGCATGATGGCAGTTTGAATAGACCCACCGTCGTTTGGAAGCGTTAGCACATTCACCCAGAACTGCGAGGCAGAGCGGAGCGGAAGTGGTTCAGGCCCTCGCAATGAGAGGAGAGTGAAATTCAAGACAGCTTCAAGGACTGACGGCCGTTGAAGCTCACCCCCATTGGATGAAGGAATTTGGCTGGCTTCTTGGGGCGGCGTCGTGAGTGCGAATAGGAAAGGGTGATATTTGGGGAGTAAGCGTGTGAGGAAGTCGATCCCACTGTTGGCGACTTCGGGGTCATAGTACTCAGGTTTCTCATGCATCCAACAGAAAGTATCATACACGTGCACGATCAGCGCAACCGTTTCGTCACGGATTCGCTGACAGTGTGAGCTATGAGATGCAAGGAAAGATGAAGCCGTACCCATCACTATGTCGGTACCAACGCTGCCTAGAGGTATGCTCTTGACAAAATTGACAGTCACCATTGGTGGGAAGACATATGGTCCCGTACTTTCGATATAACCAGCCTTCAAGATGTCGCATGCGGCTTCAATTATGGTCACATCGACAGGGAAATCGGTGATGAGCAGCTGCATGCATTGCATGATCAGGTTCTGAGACACGGCGCCACTGCCCGTATTCCAGAATGTCGGAGGGTAGGGGTCACCATCTCCATGGTCGTTCGACTCCAAATTCACCTCACCATCGGTTCTCAAACCCTTGCCAATACTTGCGACGCAGCGCAGCACAAACTGGCCACGGGTCTGAGCCTGCTCCACTAAGCCACCAACCGCCTCATCACGGGCCGCCTCTGCCTGCCCGTGGAAGAACCGGAGAATTCGTTCAATGACTTGTGACTTTGCTTCGTCCGTAGGCAAAGTCTGGATGATGGCGGCGATTCCTTCTAACACCTTTTCCATGGTATGAGTAGTGGCCGTGGGTTTGAAGCGGAAATGTTCGAATTGGTCAATGAACGCTGGCAGTTCTGAGGTTAGCGCGTTGCGGCATGATTTACAAAGATATGCAATCGACTTGGATGCTGTTGGCGCACACGAGCTAACATCGAGAGACGCGAACAGAAAGGTAAGGACGCGAGGTAGCAAGGCATGTGTGCGTTCAAAGTACGACTGATACTTTCCCAGCATGTCCACCAAGGTCTGACGTGGTTTGTCTGGGATTAGCACTCCATTTCCTTCGCACAGGCGAGCGAATTCGTCACAGAAGAAGATCGAATTGAGACACTCGTCAGCGTGTTGGTTCTCATCGACAGCCTCCGAAAGCTGAGCGATGCAGAAAATCGCAGCCTCAAACGTGCGCCATTCCTGCTGTACCAGTGATATTCTTGCTCGTTCTTGGAAGACCCGGACAAGCTCCACTCCCAACATTGGGTAGATGGCTAGGAGGAAATCGCACACATCACGCCGAAACGAACCGAACTCGCTACGGTCATCATCACCCCAACCTTGCAGCTCTTCTGGGCTAGGAAACTTTAGTTTTTCAAAGCAGTCCAAAGCCGCTTCGGCCAAATTCCTCTTAGCAGGCTCAAGACTCGTTTGATCTTCCGAGTCCGAATATATATCCTGGAGGTCGTCGGCGACTTCTGTCCACCACTCAAGAACAAGCGGCGAGGCCGGATCGTCCACCGCTGCATAGCCAGGAGCCTTGAACAGCGTGTGTAGAAGAGTGAGCATTTTAGCATGCTGTGGGTCTAATTGTTTGGTCATGAGGTCTCTCTGCTTCAACGTTGCATAAGCCAATAGGAGGTCCAAGAACGTCATATTCTCGTCCTCAAAATCCGCCTCAATAAGTGACGCGACGTGCGCAGCCCCAAAATCACTGACAACATACTCCATAATAGCAGTAAGATGATCCTGGGTAAAGATACTGTCACGCCAGTCTATCAGCTCGACCACAACCTGTGTTGCAGATTTTGCAAGTCCAGGTATTTTCATGCTCTGAATGATGTAAGCCGTCGTAGAGGCCAGGTCCAAGACAGACAACGAATCACGCAACTGGATTGCGCTCCGTACATTCATCCACGCCTGATATCGGGTCAGATACAAGGTGCAACTGCGAGTCTAATAAAGTTCGAGAAACGAAACCTACTTGATATGAGTTGATAGCTTCCGTGCCCAGGGCCTCATCTGATACTGGAATCCCAGAGGCGTGCTGCTGCATAATATGAGAAAGAACATAGTCAACGACAGCAAATGCGTCCTTGACATTTACGTATGTATGGTGTTCCTCTCTGCTTCGTCGTGGTTCTGAACTCCATCGGTGAATCTCCTCGGCGAGGATATTGGAGAAGTAGAGCAATGAGGTTACATGCCGCTCGGACATAGCAGGGAGCACCGCACCCCGCAAATCAATGGACTTGCAGTGCTCTTCTGAGACATGCTTCCCGTTTGCAAGTGATGCTGCCAGGTTACAGAGTGCTCTGGACCAGGGAGCGTTGGGCTTCAGGAATATGGTTGCGAGGCTTGAAGCCAACTTCCGTATGACCAAGGGCCGCTCGCCCCCATTAACGAGAAAGACATAATGATCTATCAGTCGCCCTAGAAGTTCCTGAGCCTCCTCAGGGCTTAGACTTTGCCTGGATGAATCGTCTGTTAGCCACGGTCACTGGTGGAAATTGGGGCTCGTACGGAACGAACCAATCATGATTAATCTTGACCGTGAACGTCAAAGCACCAAAGAACCTTAAGTCTGTGCTGGCCTCACTGAGAAGCTGATTGGCGATTAGCCATGCCTGGGGACTTTTTTGAAGACTCTGCAGGTGCTCTTGGATGGCTTTGATCTTGGCGGGGTTCCCAGTATTCCCCGGATCATAAAGTTGGGACACGAGCTAGAAATAACTGTCTTAGTGATCATTCGATTCATATGGAGACATCAAGCAGCGAACATACCGATTTGGCCTCATTGATGAGGAGTTGCGCGTCTATGGCTTGGCCTGGGATGTCCACAGACATGGCCGAAACAATGAGGGCCTTGTTTAGGCTGGGGGAACTGTCACTGGCACAATATAGATTGGTGAGAGATGGTGAAAGGGGAGTCACGTGTTGATAATGCTATCACGAAAGTAGCAGGCGGTAAGCAGAAGAGGAAGGTGGGATGTGATGATGGGTTCAGAGTGAGACAGCAACAAGAGAAAGGAATACCAGAGCTATAGTGGGCTGGTGTGAATAATAATGAGATCCAAGGTAATGGGGCAACAGTTTGGTTCACACTGATGAATTGGGTTAGTACCAATTAGTGTAGTCATTCACTTAGATAACTAGTTATCAACTGTGGTGTGGTGTCATAGCTTCACCACTAGATTCGGCTGATCATACAGCGACTGAAAAATAAAAAAATGTAAATTACCGCAACAGACAAAGCTGCTCAGTTTTAGACGAGTAAGGTCAGCAACAGACCGAGCGACATGTAGGGATAGTCATCTCGAGTGGACTAGTTATGACTGACTCTTTGATATTTCAACTATTCCCTACCAGGTTTCCAGGTGTGTTGAGGCCTAATAACCCAGCTAGCTAGCTCGACCTATCACCGGGACCTATCTACCCGACCGGAATGGATGGCGAGATTAATGACGGTAATGAATGGTAACTCCGTCTCCTTACCAGCCGTGGCAATTATTTTTACTGCTACTGCGGTGCCAGTAAGTGATTGTTGCCAGTAGTAACCCCGTCCCACCGCCCACCAAACCCGGAGCTCCAACGGACAGCTCTTGGGAAATACCCACTTCCGCGTTTCTCCCACGTCTCAATGCTCGGCTACTGCTGCTGCTAGTCTACTTTGTACTGCTATTGTGCTTATCGTTCTTCTAAGTCGTCGCTTTCTCCACGTCAAATCTTTTCCAGCTTCAATTTTACTTGCGCACACGACCTTCCTGTTGGAAATTCCAGCTATAACTAGCTTGGTGCCCCTCCCCACCTTTCCTCCGCCTTCCCCCCCCCCCCTCTCCTCCGTCCCCCTCTACCTTGGCCCTTGCTTGCTCCGTGCAACCTTGAGAGCTGTGTTCTTGGAGTCTTTGGATCCAAGGCCACCTTCTGCTCGGAAACCTGCAGCTTCTTCTTGCACATCCTTGCCAGTCGATGCTCTTTTCTCACCCTCCAATTCGCCTTGCTTGGACTTCAGCTTTCCAATCGGCTCGCAAGTTACCCCTACCCCGTTCAAGGCTCTTCTCCAGCTCCGCCCCGCGCTTCATCATCGATATGGAGACTGTGGACACGTCAGAACGCCTGGCCAGGTTAAGGCAGTTGATGCAGGAGCGTAAGGTGGACGTTTACAGTATGGCATCAATGAACCCTGTTCACTGTCCTTCTCGTTGGAAATCATATACTCACTGAAGCCAAAGTCGTTCCTTCGGAAGACAGTCATCAGTCCGAATACATTGCTCCATGTGACGGCCGCCGAGGTTAGAATCCCGCCTTCCGCAGTTTCCTAATTCGGATATTATTCGCATTTGCGCCTTGTCTCCCTCGCCATGTAACTTACGTTTTGCTTTCTTCCGATAGAATTCATCTCGGGTTTCTCCGGATCGGCAGGAACTGCTATTGTTTCCATGACCAAGGCGGCACTATCGACAGATGGCCGCTACTTCAACCAGGCTTCGAAGCAGCTGGACAGCAATTGGGCGCTTCTGAAGCGAGGCGTTGAGGGATTCCCGACATGGCAGGAATGGTATTGGAAACCAACCATCAGACACATAGGATCGCAAACTGAATTGGGTATAGGACTACAGAACAAGCCGAGGGAGGAAAGGTCGTTGGAGTCGATCCAGCTCTGGTTACACCTGGTAAGCAATGTCACGGACCTTATGGCGAAAATCGATCCAAACGCTAAGACCTTGTAGCGGGCGCCCGTAGTCTCTCGGAAACCCTCAAGAAGAATGGCTCATCACTCGTGGGCGTCGAGCAGAACCTGGTTGACTTGGTTTGGGGTAAAGACCGACCGGCCCCTCCAAGGGAAGTGGTGAGAGTGCACCCTGCGCAGTATGCGGGCAAGAGCTTCCAGGAGAAAATCGGCGACCTGCGCAAGGAGTTGGAAAACAAGAAAGCGGCTGGGATTGTTATCTGTATGCTATGTCGCTTTCCAAACCTGCATTGTGTTGCGGCTAACAAATACAATAGCGATGCTTGATGAGATCGCGTGGCTGTTCAACCTGAGAGGCACCGAGTAAGTGCTTGGCTCTAGAGTTCCTTTGGTTCGTGCTAATTGTTTCAGTATTCCATACAACCCAGTGTTCTTTTCATACGCCCTTATAACCCCTACTACCGTCGATCTCTACGTTGACGAGGACAAGTTAACACCGGAAGTGAAAGCTCATCTAGGCCAGGATGTCGTCATCAAGCCGTATGACTCTATCTTCGCAGATGCCAAAGCGCTTAGCGAGGCGCGAAAGCAAGATGCGACGGGAGCGGCCCCCAAGTTCCTGCTGTCAAACAAGGCTTCTTGGGCTCTCAGCCTTAGCCTGGGAGGTGAAGAGCAGGTTGAGGAGGTCCGTAGCCCTATTGCTGATGCCAAAGCCGTTAAGAATGATGTGGAACTCGCGGGAATGCGCGCTTGCCACGTTCGTGATGGTGCGGCCTTGATCGAATATTTCGCTTGGCTCGAGAACGAGTTGATCAACAAGAAAACTACCTTGGATGAAGTTGATGCGGCAGACAAGCTGGAACAGATCAGGTCCAAGCATGATCTGTATGCTGGCTTGTCCTTCGATACTATCTCCTCCACAGGCCCGAATGGAGCAGTTATCCATTATAAGCCAGAGAAAGGAAGTTGTTCCACTATCGACCCAACAGCCATTTACCTTTGCGATTCCGGTGCCCAGTATCTGGATGGCACCACTGATGTAACCCGGACGTTCCATTTCGGAAAACCCACCGAACTGGAAAAGAAAGCTTTCACACTGGTGCTCAAAGGTCTCATTTCTATCGACACTGCTGTCTTCCCCAAGGGTACTAGTGGATTTGCGCTTGATGCTCTCGCTAGACAATTCCTGTGGAAGGAAGGCCTCGACTACCTCCACGGAACAGGCCACGGAATCGGCTCTTATCTGGTCAGCACTACAAAACAGAGCTCCCCGCTTATGCCTGTCACCATTTAGCTAACAGTATCGACAGAATGTGCACGAGGGACCCATGGGTATCGGCACTCGTGTCCAGTATACTGAGGTTCCCATCGCCGCGGGCAACGTTATTTCTGACGGTAAGGATAGTTGGGATACAGATACAAGGCCGCTTGCTAACAGCACCAGAACCCGGATTCTATGAGGACGGAAAATTCGGCATCCGTATTGAGAGTACGTTTCTCATTTCTCCAAAGCAAACCCCCACCTCATTCGCGACTGTTCTACAATGATTGGCTTTGACTAATGCCATATTCAGATGTTATCATGGCGCGTGAAGTGCAAACGACTCATAAGTTCGGTGAAAAGCCATGGCTGGGATTCGAGCACGTCACCATGGCTCCACTGGGCCGCAATTTGATTAATGCATCCCTTCTCAGTGAGCATGAGATCAAATGGGTCAATGACTATCATGCAGAGGTGTGGGAGAAGACTCACAGCTTCTTCGAAAACGACGACTACACACGCAGTTGGCTCCAGCGCGAGACCCAGCCTATATCCAAATAGACTGGTTCGACATACCGTGAGAAACAGCGACCAGCACGAAGATTGAAGGGCGTCTTATGCTGTTGGTAATACATATGCTCTCGTCTCTCTTCCGCTACTAGGCTTGATAGATGCGTTGGAGAACAAGCATACATAATCATGTATCTAAACCGTTGGGCGAGCCCGTTTTGTCTTAGAAATTACCAAGTCCGAAGAAAACCTCATGAGGGAAGTATTAAGGCTTCATGGCATGGAGCCCATGTCATGATCGCCTGCAGCATTCTTGATTATTCGTTGCCTAATGCCTTGTAAACTCCGACTGGCAATCTATGAGAGAGGGATGACTTTTCGTATAAAGACCGACTGGATCTCTTCCCCAGTCAACTACGCAAAGTCCCAGGAGATAACACGTTCGCTTTATCGAGATAAGATGAATGCTTTCCCATAAAGGTGGGTCACAAACCTCCATGATGTCGAGGGACATTAGCGCCCGCTAACAAGCCAATCACTGTAAGTGGCTGTACTGCTGCCATGCGAGGTAGATACATCCAGCACGTACATAGATACTTGGGCATTAGCTACCTGAATTGCTCTCCATAAGAGAAAAGATTTTGTGATACCCCGAAGTTAAGAAGAAGAAGATGAAGTACGGTATGGATTAACAAGAACATATGGCTCGGATGGACTGTAGTAACCATGACCAGGCGGATGCGCGTTGAGAGGACTTTGGGTAACACGTGCTCAATTGTATGACGTGCATTAGGCAAAGTATACATGGTCCCTTTGCTTCAAAATCATTACCTACATACTTATGAGACAAAACGAATATAGAAAGATTCATAGTTTCTGTAATCTTGTCGGGCTTGCTTAGTGCGGAGTATACCATAGAACAAGCAAGGCGGTAAAGGTTAAGACCGCCAACCCCAAACTGCCGCTCCTATCTACAAGCTGACACCTTCTCCGCATAGCATCCCCGACCTAACGTTCATTTTATTGTTTCCCCCCTCCGCAGTTGGAACTGGCGTCGTTTCCTCTCTAACTTTGAATTCAACCCAGGCGATCATGCTAGTATCGTTTCTAGCTTGAATCATTGCGGCAACAACATTACATGATTATAACTTCACCTAGGGTTTCGAAACAGCCCGTTACCTTCGCTTCGCCAGCAAAGCCTCAACTCCCAGTTATCAGCTTCCCCACGAATTAGTCTCCGACGAAGACAATTCTCTGGTATGAGTGGCAGTAACCCTTACGCAAACGGATACGGATATTCCGATACCAGCCGCTATGACCGCGGTGATGGTGGATACGGCGGAAGCAGTAGCAGCCTTGGGATGAACGGCTACGGAGGAGGCAGTGCGGAGAGAGAGCGTCGCCCAGGTGGATACGGTGGCTTCTATCCAGAGCCTTCATCATCTTCCTTGTCACCGGGACAGTCACCCGAGCGACGACGGGAAAGACGGGAAAGAGATGGTGATCACTCATCGTCGCGATCGCGCACAAGGGACGGAGAGGCTAATAGGAGGGCACTCGGTTCTCGAGATGGTCGCCCTCGCGGAGATAATAGCTGGTTAGGAAATAATAGCAGCGGCGAGAATGTTCCCGGTCATGCGGCAGGTCCCCAGGCCATCGAAGGTTCGGATTGTACCTCTTCTTTCTCTTAGTTTTTGCCAGGGGAGGTTTGATTGAGCAGAAGCATGCTAACACTACTGGCTCCCGTCACAGACGTACTGCAAATGGTTCAACGAGAATGGGACTTTGTGGCCTCCGAAAACTGTGTGCCTGTGCAAGTCGCTTTGCAGCTGATGGATACCAGTACCTTGGGAAAAGCCGATCGCGAGCCGGATTTCATAAGAATTAATGATAAAATCCAGAGGACATTGAAGTCCGTTGTCAATGGTAAGCCGCCAAACCCCTCACCTGCCTTCACACGATGCTGAAGTATCCAGAACATCACCAGGGCTTCAATAGTTCCATTGGTACTTATCATAAGATCCAGTCAAGCATACAGAGCTCACAAAGCCGAGTCCGCACATTGAAGATCTCGCTGGAAGAGGCAAAATCCGGATTGCTGTCGACTAAGCCCGAACTAAAGGGGTTAGCTACGTCGTCACAGAAATATGACGACATTATTCAATTATTCAGCCAGATACAAGAGATTCAATCTCTGCCCGAAAGGCTAGAGTCACGAATATCGGACAAACGATTCCTTGCGGCTGTGGAGGTATTGCATAACGCTTTGCGGCTGTTGCGTCGCTCTGAACTCGAGAATATTGGAGCCCTCGCAGATATTCGCGCCTACTTTGGAAACCAAGAAGCATCTCTTACAGACATTCTGATAGAGGAGCTGCACGATCACCTCTACCTCAAATCTCCCTACTGTTCAGGCCGCTGGAAACCACCAGCTGCTGATGGTGAAGGAAATGGAGCCCACCCATCCAGCTGGACCGGAACAAGCTCATGGGAGAGACCCGTTTATGCATTTCTTGGGAAGTTGGACGCATCCACGCCTATGGTCGAAGACGCTTCGCGAAACCCGGAGGCCGATACATTCTACTACATACAATTGCTGATCGAAGCGCTGAACAAGATGGGTCATTTGGACATCGCAGTTGATAGGATAGAGCAACGCCTGCCTGTTGAACTGTTTGCCGTTGTTGATAAAACCAACGCCGAGATTGATGCAAGGTATCCAAACAACACCCGCGGCTTTGCCTCACAAGACAGCAAGTCAAGTTTGCCGACGGATATAATCGAAAAACGTGGTCACGTGCTATCGGAGTTTCTTTGGACCTTGTATGCTAAATTTGAGGCTATTGCTGAAGGTCATCGTGTTCTTCATGATGTTATTGCGGCTATAGTGGAACGCGAGGGTATACCAAAGGGAAGTGCGCTCGCGGGTGGGTTCAAGGAACTTTGGAAGCTTTATCAAAGTGAGGTGCGTGAATGGACTCTGCTGTGGGGCTTTTCGTCTGTCTTTCTAACACTAGATAATCAAGATCCGGTCCCTCATGCATGACTACCTGGCAACGGATGGAGAATCATCATTCCGGCCCCGGCACGAAGAGGCTGAAGCGAAACGACAGCTTTATACAGGGCAGAGGGATAAGAACAAGGTGCGTGCTATGACGAAGACATGCTTATTCATTTGCTCACTGGCCATAGAAAATGTTCAAATTGTCCGAAACGGACCACACTTCCGAAATACAAGCCGAGCAAAATGAGTTGGACGAGATTCTCAGGTCTTCGGTTCCTGGCTTGGTCACCAAATCAAGCCAGAAAGCCGCTGTCATCGATGCATCCGACACCAGACAAGGAAACTCGGGAACTGGGCATAAGATCCTCATAGAGCCAAGCGTCTTCAACATGAGCCTCCTTCTTCCTCCTTCGCTATCATTTATTCAACGACTGAAGGAGATTGTACCCGTGGATTCCGACATTGCCATGAGTACATTGACTTCTTTCCTAGATGACTTCTTGGTCAACGTGTTCCTCCCTCAGCTAGACGAAACCGTGACAGACCTCTGCACTCTTAGCTTTATCTCGCCGGATGCTTTCACAGAGGACCCTCACTGGTCTGGGGTCTCTCCCCGACCGGTTTTCAGGGTAATTGAAATCCTAGGCAACTATTTACATATTGCTAACAGTTGGTCGCGCAGGGTACGGTCAAATTTATGTCGATTATTCGAGAATTCAGTAAAATGCTATCCAGCATCCCACATGATCAAGCTTTCACACAGCTACTCCTTTCGCAAATTGTGACTTACTACGACAAGTGTTGTGGATGGTACAAAGGTGAGACATCCGTGGCCAGCATCCTTGTTTCATTCTTCTAATTTGCAACGTTCAGCGATCGTGACCAAAACATCTCCCCGAGACAATGGAGAAGTCCGGCTCAAGGCTGCTGCGCGTCATGCGGAGTCAGGCGACGTTCATAACATTATCACGGAATTATGGAACGGAGTGACCGAGAACAAGCGGGAGCTCGTAGACAAGGTAGCTAACAAAGTCCCCGTGCCATTCCTTCCTATCGAAGGCCTATGGTAGGCCTTTTTCTTGGAAAGCTCGAGTTGACACTATCAGGAAACCGACATCCTTATCAATTCGACGAATGAGGTTCCATTGGAGCCATACGACATCATATCTGACCCCAAGACAGTCGTATCCTTGTCGCTTCTTTTCAACAGCATGGTTAGTTGAGACAATCCAAGTCCAGCTTTTTTTCAATCACAAAAGCTAATTAGTACAGCAATGGTTCGCAAGCCATCTTGCTCAGTTACGTCAAATCACACAACCAGCCTCCGACTCGCGACAGGCTGAGTCCCGACCAGCCAATCGCCGCTGGACTCTGATTGGTGCCATGAAACAGAAGTGCGAGGGCATCAATCAACCAGTTTATCTTCCTTTGAACCAAGAGACAGCGACTGTGTTCGATACTACTCTTCAGTCTCTCCGCGATCTTGCATGCACTGCTCTCTTCGCCCTGCATGTCGACATCCGTTGCGGCATCATCCATATGCTGAAGCGGACAATGGAAGGCCCCAAGCCCCGGAACACACGAAGCTCGGAACCCGCTACTCCTTCTCCAAGCTCGCTCGCCAATTGGTGGCACATTCTCTCAAACCAACCAACTGCTGCGTCTCCTACAGTGCTTGAGCTGAACAATGACTTGATCGCGTTTGACACCAACATCTCATCTTACCTAGGACCACCTGAGCGATGGTTCATCACGTCTGGGCTTGCTCGATTCATCGACCGTACTTTAGTCGCGAACACCTATCATATTGGGGCTATGAACGAAAATGGCGCGCTCCGACTGCAGCTAGACGTGCTAGTGCTGCAGCAGAATCTGAAGAACATCATCATAGACCCAACAGATGATGGACGGAAAGATGACAGTCCTAACTCACAGCAGAACAGTGAGCACACCGAGGTGGTTGCTTTGCCTCGTAGCGCTAAATTCCTCGATTGGTTCCTGGAAGGTGCGGAGAAAGCCTTAGACTACGCAAAGGATGAGAAGGAATCGTTCGCAACCCACGGAGACCAAGCGCTGGCCGCTGGTAATGGCGAACCGTTCACGTACGACGAACTCAAGGTCCTCATTGACCTTTGCTTCTCAGACATTCTACTAGGGCCCCGAGGTGCAGAGAATCGGGAGGAGTTCATGGCAGCAAAGAAAGCCAGCGCCGATGCGCTCTTAAGGTTAAACGAGGTAATGTGGGATTCCAAGTGACGGATAGATTATATGCGGCTTCAAACCAGGACTGTGCTGGAGCCACAGCCCGCAATGGAGGCCATGCCTGGACGCTTGTGGTCATCCGATTGAAGACCCTACCTGATTAGAAAGCTAGATAACACTCTCAACAGTACCAACGGAGATTAAGATATTTTTGATAAAGATTGTTATTGAGATTTTTTGGTGAACGAACTCCCGGCTCCAGAGACCCGACCCACTGCGGGATGCCGCGGAGCGGATGGATCCCCCGTTCATTGCTAGCCCTCCGTTGGTTGATGGTTCTTTTTGCCGCCATCAGCCCATATTTTCCACTCCCTTTGTTTACCCTGGACTAAACCTGGCTAGCCAAAGGTGAGTCCGGCTTGAACACCCCTGGAGCTCTCGGTCAGGCTATTGGCGGCTTGGTGCAGGGGAGACAATCGCCCCCGACTGCTTACTAGCCGGGCAATTTTCTCTGGCCGTTAGGTGATTTCCGAGCAGTGGGTCGGGCCCGTGTAGTTTAATTACTCAATATCAGAAGCCATTGATGTTGGCCAACATCTAAGACGTGCGGAGCAAAGGGAAGACCCAGCGGCGGCGCTTCTCCATCAGTTCTGCTCCAATTCCCTGGTCTGTCAATGTGGTGATCCACGCCCGGCGTTTCACATTGCGATCTCATTTCGCGGTGCGCGAACGAAATCGCTGCTGCCTTCCCTCGGGCTTATGTGTCATTAAAGTTAAGGCGCTAACCAGGGAAAATCTTTACGACTGTTCATTTCCTTAGATTGATGGTTGCTGATGGATCACACTATCCTGGCTCTGGGGCCAGACGCCCCCAAACGCTCGTTCTCCTTCCCTCGCCTCTTATTATTCTGCGAAGTTCCTTCTTTTCTCAGCTTCTTCTCTCTTTGTCGCTCCTTTGCCATTCTGTCTGGAACAGCAGATTCTACACCCTGGGATTTGAAATCCTGTCCATTCATTCTTACTGACCATTATTGTGTTGACTACACGTCCTGTCTTTACTGTGATTCCACGCCATCTCTTGGCCGGCAAAGAGAGAAAGACATCCATTCTTTATTTCATTTCTTGGCACCTTGTCTGAGACACTTTTCTCCATCTTCCAAACATGAAGTATCAACGCCTCGCCTCTTTGGGCTTTACTGCCCTGAGTGCCGTTGCGACGGTCTCTGCCAACCCATTGCTGAACCGTGAAGCTGAGGGTCAATGCCCTCAAGGCTACACCCAGAGCGTCTACTACAAGACTATCACTCTCCAGCCCTCCTCTACTGCGCCAACCGTGCCAACCTCTACGCTCGCCAGTGTAGGTGAAGGCCAATGTCCCGTTGGCTACACTCAGAGCGTCTACTACAAGACGATTACGCTCCAGCCCACTTCAACTGCATCCGTCGAGCCAACCTCGACCCCTGCTGTCGAGTCAAGCTCTACTTCGGTTGATCAGGTTACTACTTTGCACTCGTCTTCGACCGTCATCGTGACCGAGGTCGTGACTGCAACCCCTGCGGTCGCCACCACGAGCTCCGCGGTCGAGAGCGTTGCACCAGTTGCCACCACCTCCGTTGCCGAAGCTTCCCCTGCTGCTGAGACTAGCGCTGCTGTGGAGGCTACCTCTTCCTCTTCCTCGGTCGTTGAGGTGACGACCAATGCTGCCGTTAATGCCGCCGCAACTACTGCAGCCGCTGAGCCTACCTCTGAGGCTGTTACCACTGAGGTTGCAACTACTGAAGCTGTCGCGACCACCGAAGCTGCTGCCCAGCCTACCCCTGAAGCCGCTACCACCGAGGCTGTCACTAGCCAGGCTGCTGCTGCCGCTACCACCGAAGCTGCTACTACTCAGGCTGCTGCTACTACCGAAGCTGTTGTTCAGTCTACCTCTGAGGCCGCTACCACTGAGGCTGCCACTACCGAAGCTGCTGCTACCCAGGCCGCAGCCACTACCGTCGAATCCAAGTCTACTTCTTCTAGCTCAACCGCTGCTAGCGCCGCGACATCGTCTGCCTCCAGCTCTAGCTCTTCCACCTCTAGCAGTGCCCTGAGTTCCGAGTACTCGGGTGAAGCAACTTTCTACGGCGGTAACGTCTCGGGTGGAACCTGCTCGTTCACCGACTACACTATCCCCTCTGGCCTCTTCGGCACGGCACTCTCCTCCCAACGCTGGGATAACGCAGCGGAATGCGGTGCTTGTGTCGAGGTCACTGGCCCTAGCGGTACCAAGATCAAGGCCATGGTAAGTCTCATCTCCTAAGCACTGCTTCTATACGTGCTTTCGTTCCTGTCTCTAACAAACTCCAAGGTTGTCGACGAATGTCCCGAATGCGATTCCAACCACCTCGATCTCTTCGAGAGCGCCTTCTCCGAGCTGGCCGACATCTCCAAGGGCGTTATCAGCATCGACTGGGAATACGTTGCCTGTGGTATCACCTCCCCGATCGAACTGGTCAACAAGAGCGGCACCTCCGCCTACTGGTTCGCCATGCAGGTCGTCAACTCCAACCTGCCCGTCACCAAGCTCGAGGTCAGCACCGACAGCGGTAGCACCTGGCAATCCACCACCCGTTCCTCATACAACTACTTCGAGAACCAGAGCGGTTTCGGTACCGACACCGTCGATGTCCGTGTCACTGCCGAGGGTGGTTCTCAGATCACCATCAAGAACGTCAGCGTCTCGTCTGGCTCGTCTGTCACTGCTTCCTCCAACTTTGAGTAAATTGGTGATTTGACCCGACTGACTGGGTGTTTGCGATGACGGGATATGTTGTTGTACTCTTCTTAAAATTTTAATTCTCTAGAAGTGTGTGTGCCGGGTTTGGTCATGCTTCTGCTTCTTTGGTGTATTAGCGCTTTGTTTGGGGGCTTCTTTTCACAAATCTTATAAACTTCCTGTATATACATTTTATTCTTTCGAGAACCTCGTCAGGTTACCACTATTACTACTTATGTCTAAGAATGACACCGTTCACGCCACATCCGCACCACCTAGACATAACTTCCCCCTCTCTAGCCACGTCTACTTAACTATACTACACTATCAAATAAACAAATCACACTATCATCTACGACCCTACTTAATACAACTCACTGCACAACATATCTCCAAACCACAAATCACACTACATAGTTACCCAGTCCCACTACTATATCCCCTTTCTCAAACCAGTAACTATGTCTATCTACTCCCGCGGAATCGGAAAAAAGAAAACTAGCCAAGGTCATCCCCTTCCTCCATCACGCAGAAAGAAATACAAACATCCAAGTTAAAATAACCAAGCAGCCAGCCAACCCCCACTCTCAGCCTATCAGGCTACAAGCCCACTACTATTTGAATTCGATCTACTACTTACTACCTACCTAGCTAATCATAACAACCCATCAACAAAAAGGAATAAAGATAAGAAAAGGAAAAGCCGGACTATTATCCTTTTTGATCTCAGCCAAACTTGCACACACACACACACACTACGTTTTGCATGAGGATGTAGGTAAATGCACGTGATGGATTGATTCAACGGCGGGGCAAATTACAAGTGTTTGGATGGGAACCTGCGGCTAGTAAGCGATGCGATTTGGATGAATAAATGTGACACTTACTCAGATGTCGTGTGATCGGGGGTAAGACTGTTAGGGGATCATTCTTCCTACAGTAGTACTACTACTACTACTACTACTACTTGTGTATGGGAATGAGAATGGAGGCTCGGACATTATGAGTACTAGATACTAGTAGTAGCTAGCAGCTAGCTAATGGTGGTGGTATCACCTATGTATTACTAGTTGAATTGGGCTGGGCATTGGTATTTACTGCTCATGTGGTTGATGGTAATGCTATGGGGAAGGGGATGAAGTCGAAGAGTGAAAAGAAAATGGAGTGTGGTGTGAATGGTTTGGGGCATGGTTTCGGATTTGATTGTGTATCTATGAGTAGAATAATGAAACAAGGGAAAAGAGACACCAATACTGTAAGTCCTAGAGTGATCGGCTATGTATGTGCTGCATGTAAGCTACTACTCTATTGGTTCTAGTGCAGGCAGGACAAACCACGCTTATGTTTGATTACTCGTCCGATATCTGCTCTGTTCACAAAATCATTACTAGAATCATACCGAGATCAGACTTGAAATGAGCTTGCATTCCGATAACACGCCGTGGTGTCCTAGGCTACATGGCCATCGGATCATCCACTCCCAGCCATAGTTTCGCCGTCCCATCCTTAAGAATAGCATACAGAAAAGAATCACAGCAGGGGTAAAAGCAGATACGGGGGAAATAGAAACAGGATACCCACCCCAGGCTAGGCAATTAAAATAAAGATTGGAGAACCACATCGTTCTCCCTCACAACAAAAACCGGACATCGTAAGACTGTACCTTGCAAATAACTGACATGAAAAAAAAAAATGGAAACAGGGAGAGATCAGGCAAGGTCTGTTCAATGAAAGGGGAGAAGCTGTTAGGATAAAGTGTTAAAAAGGGAAAAGGAAGAGGATAGCAAGCGACAAGATCGGTGCTGTCTCATGCCTCCCAAGGTAAACAAGTCGTAGCACATGTGAATATAAAGAAACGAGATAATGCAGTGATTCTCACACTACATTCTCTGTACGCACAGTAATGCACGTTAGTCGAGATTAAACCTGGCCTTGGTCAATGTCAAGGGGCTCCAGCTCCTTCGAGTCTTCGTAGTCTTCGAAATCGAGACCTGCGTCGCGGCAGCGCTGCAGCCACTTCAGCGCAATGTCACCGCGACGGTTGACTTCGATCTTCAGTTTGGAGTTCTGCGAGCTGATTTCGTTGATTGCATGGCTCGTGGTCATATTGTTCTGATCCCAACGTTCACTCATGGCTTTCTTTTCTTCGTGTAGTTGGCATATATATTCGATTGCGCGTTGCAGAATGGCACCCTTGTTCTTGTCACAGTTGGGGACAAGGCGAGCGATCTGATTGATGCCCTCATTGATCGCCTCACGGCGTCGCCGCTCCACTAAGTCTTCATTAGTGGATGCACTTTGAAAAGTGGAGAGGGGGGAAATTGCTGTACCTTCTTTGTGATTGTTTTTCCGAATCTGATGCCATTCAGGAGAACCTACAGAAGGCTTCTGATTCATGCTCTGAGCTTCGCGAGCAGCGTAGACGGCGGCAGCAGTAGAATTGTGACCATGTGCGGAGCCGATAGCCTGGCCCATATCGTCTCCAAACGTCAAGCCATGGGCGAGATTGTTGTCAAAGGTCGCATCAGGGGGAGGCGGGTATTTGTTCTGAGGGGTGTGGGCGGCGAGTGCCGCCTTAGCAGTGAGGGCGTTATCATCCGAGATACCGTTTTGGGGACCAACATGTTGCAGGATTTGCTGGTCGATGTTGAGTTCTGTCGTAGCACTTGGAAGATGCGTGTCATAGGATCCAAGAGAGCTATGGGCGAAGTTCGGCTGAGTATCTGGGGCGGGAATGCTGCCGTTGCTCCCATTGGAAGATCGATTCAGACGCTGGGCATCTGGACCGGTGCTATCGGTACTGTCGCGCTTTCGCTTGGCCGTAACACTACCATCGGTAGCACCCAACGACGGATCAGACATCGTTAGGTATGTATGATATGACTGCCCTGTGCGTAACAGTTAGTATCACGGCGCGTCATTTAGGGAGCCAGCCACCACCTTCGAAGCGCACTTACCTGCTAACGATAGGGATTCAGTGAAGTTACCGGAGTTTCGCTCCAGCTCTAGAGGCCTAATCGGAGAGATTAGGCGATTCCCGTTAACTCTAGAAGTTCCGTTAGTAACCAAGTTGCTTTTGCACGGTCAGTACGGTTCAAGATGGTGTAGGAAATGATCCGGTGGATGAACAAAGCAACACTATTGCAAGGGGGAAAAATGGTAGCATTCATTGAATTGCGGTGGAGCCATTGGATAGTCCCAGTGAAGGGCTACAGTTGCTGGGGTGCACAGGTGAGCCAGAACTGAACGGGTTGTGAGCTAGTAACGCGTTTGCTGACGCGCCCACCTCCGCATCCAAGCAAGCACCAACAAGCACCGAACACAAGATGAACGGCGCGACCACCAGCAGAGATACAACTACAAACGAGAGATGACACTGAAGTGAAGGCAGTAGCACGGGCACATGAGGAGATGAAGAGCAAGTCCCTGAGATGGGAGCTAGATCGGCGACGCGTCGCAAAGACGTCTTTGCGACCGATGGAAGCGGGAAAAAACAGCATCATCATCCTCGGCCATCGCCCGACCGGGCCATTTCGGAGAAGGAGAGGACAAGGGGGTTTGCCAAAGCAGAAGCCATAATGCTATGGCGATGCTGATGGCCGTGGAAGAACCGCGGACCAGACAAGAGGCGAAAGAGAATAGAGGGGCACAGCGCGAGCGAAGGGAAGGAGAGGGAGAGCTGGATTGATTACCTTGGGATGGTCTATCTATCACCTGACAGCAAGTCACCTGCCACGGGCAAACAACAAGAGGGAAGACACCGGTTCGATCGCAGAAGCTGGAGAACGAAATTTGTTCACGGAAGAAATGGTCGGGATCGAAGCATCCACATCAAAGACAGCGGACGGATCGGCTTTGAAAACAAGCAAAAAGTTGTGGCGGATTTTACAATGGAAAAAAGGGATACATGGAGGAGTAGAGAGAGAGTCGAGTAGAGAGGGACTGCTCACGTGGCGAGGGACGAAGGACGAGAATCAAAGAGAGGAGAACCGCCCGCTACGGTGACCCAGATGGACCCGAGGTGTAAAGTAAAGGATAATGTGAGTAGTATGTAACGCCAGGCCGATCACCTGACCCCACCCTCCTCAAAAGTCAAAAGTCACGGAGTATTGATAGTAACTAACTAACTAACCAGTTGGTTAATGTTATACTCCCGTGGTACTTGCTGCAATGTATATAGTAAGTAACTCAACTTCTACCTCCAAAACCAGGGCTACTGTAGTACCTTATCCAAAACAGACAATAAAAGAGAAGGGGAGGAGGGTTATTCTGAGAATCAACTTACAGTAAAGTAGAAACCTACTAAACTTACTAGTAGTAAGTAAGCAGTCTCTCTTTTTCAAGTGAGGCCAGCCCGGAATCATACCACCACCAATACCAACCATTTTCTGTAAACATCATTCTCATTGAGTTTTTTGTCTTTTTTTTTTTTTTTTTTTTTTTTTTTTTTTTTTTTTTTTATTATTTTGCCCTGGCACATTATCATCTTCCTATTTTCCCTTCCCTCAACCCCCCCACCCCTTCACCTCCGTTCCAACCGGTTTTCCTCTTCCTCATTCCCTCCTTCTCCATCACAAAATTGTCAGGTGCTGCCATCCCGTGCCCCCTCCTCACCCAACTCCTCAATCACCAATTCTGATTGGTCGGCAGGCCTCCTCTGTCCCGGTGGTCGGAGGAGGGGTTCACCCGGAATCACGTGGAACCCGGCAGCCCTCTTGGCTCGAAAGGGGAAAAGGGGACTGATTGGTGTCCTTTCTGACTTCTCTAGTGTCCTGCGATCGGTCTATTCAAGAACATACAGTAGCACTGATCGAATGGGAGGAATATCCTGTTATTCCTGCAGAAGTCCATTATTGGAGTGGGAACGTCGCTGCGCCGTGGAGGGTGCCTGCTCATCCCGGTCGGCCCGTCCCTTCCAAGTAGCAACCAGTTACTGGACAGTACTTAGTTACAACTAGTGACTATCTATGGAGTACTAACGAGTTATTTCAAGTCGAGTCAGCACCAAAGTCTCAAAGAGTCACTATGGTGGTGGCTTGTCTCTGATCCCCCCTCCCCTTAGCTGCCGATCTCTTTTGCAGTCTGAACTTTCTATGTATGTCGTCATGATCTGACTGTCCTGTCGTCCACCTGCCTTTGTGCCCCCTGTTTTCTGCGAACGGGTCATAGATACTATCAGTGACTTCCAATCGTCAGTCTACAAAAGTACTGGTGGTAGGGAGGCCCGCAATCCACCCTCCATTTGGCATGATCAAGCCACGATGGGCCTCCATGCCCTGCCCCATTGCGCAGCAACTCTGTTTTCTTTCGAACCAACCCGGGTCAATTCTCAATCTTTCCAAGGCTGTCCGCTAACTCCAACCGTCACATGTGTGCGCAATGCAACCTATCAGATCCCTCGTCGCGATCTCTACTAGCCTTCTCCTCACTAAGATGGCCGCACATCCTCCGAAATATGCTACCTTTCCTTGCCTAGGGATGCGCGTCAAGGGTTGCATGCAGAAACGGGGGGGTACCCGACAGGAAGAGAGAAAAAGCCTCCTTCCAAGGTTCAGCAGTTGACTCTGAGGAAGTAGGAGTCCATCTGACAGGCGACGTCGCTGATCAGTTGGTCATGAGATAAGATGTTGGAGTGGATACTCTACCCTTAGGTACTTTAGCTTGCTGTAGCGATCATTGTCCGGAGCCCTCTGATCATCCGGGGTTCTTGCCGCAATCGACCTTGGAGAATAGTATACATTTACTGTGTAGGAGGCGGGTATTCTCCGGAGAGCAGAAATGAGTCTAGATTCGCCTTGGTCGCTCCAATGCGAATAAACAGCCAAGTGACAATGACGAGTTGCCATCGCCTGTCACATGAATGATGGTCGAGTCTGACTGGGGCCAGAAAGTGCCTCACATGATAGATCATGGCTCACTGTGGCAACTCGGGACTTTGGAACCTGCCCGTCTGTCGGTCGGTCGGTTGACGATATGCACTTCGCTCTCCGATAAGAAGCCCACTAGGTCAAAGGACAGGGTGGGGAGCCCAAAGCGCATGGAACAGAACAAGTGTGCGAGAGACTGGTGCCCTGATAAGCTTCCTACACAGCAGGGGAAAGGGCGTATACACGACTTCCTATCGTGCCAGACAATAGATCCTTGGACATGCATTGCGACTCCTATTCAGTTTTTGTCCACGTCCAAAGCAACCCCAGTATACGATCTATTTGATTTACGAACGCCGACTCAAGTGACGCCATCTGAAATAGAATTGATAGGCAGGGCACCACTCCAGGCTGCAACCCACCAATTACGAGGTGGCTTTAGCCTCATCTGTAGTTGGAATGTCATTATGAAGCTTTGACCAATCCAAACACCATGCTGGGGTCTGCCGTAGTGTCGGCAAAACAAATACCTTCCGTCGTCGCACCCATCATATCCCAACACAGGATTTTCGTATCAAATGACGGTGCATCTGTCTCAGCGGCATCCGTATCGTCACCAGGGTCTCCTTCTTTAGAAGAAGATTTCTTACCTGATGTACGGGATGGTGGTTTCTGTGTGATTGCTACGATAGCACTCGTGCCCGCATACCGAGCTGGGTTCGTCCCTTCGGCACCCGGTTCTTCTCCGGCTCTATTTGCAAACACAATGATGATCTTCTTTCCGCGATTAGCATCATCGCTATCGAAGTTGGTTTCATGGCCCATCTTCTTCCTGATAAGCGGCATAAATCGCTGGATCCAGTAGTTGAACGTGTCCAAGTCCGGCTCATCAGCAAGCGAGTCGAGCTCGTCCCGCTCCAACAAGGTCAACCAAGCCATAGAAAGAATGACCAGCTCAGACTTCGTATCCAGGACCCGATTGGCAAACTCCCAGGCAGTAAAGGGAGCCTCGAATCGATATGGGTTGATGTCCATACAGATGCCGAAAGAGGTAGCTATCTGGGACTCCACCGAGCTTTGATTTGAGTTTCGGAAAGAGAGCTGATGGAAGCCTTGCTGCGGGTTGCCCTCTGCCGCCCACGTCTCATCCGTGTAGTATAGAAACGATTTACGGTAGTTTAGGACGATGTCACCAGTTTCGTCCACCACCAGCAGGGAGTTGTAGCAAGTCTCCGTGGGGTTAGTTGAATCAGCCTGTTGGGCACTATTTTCTGTGTAAATCTCCGGATAGCCCACACAGACTTTGCACTGTAAGCGTTTGGCCGTTTCTCGAGCCCACTGCGCTGAAGGACCTTGTCCAACGGGCTCAAGGAAGGGTCTTATAGCCTCCAACGAGGGAAAGTTGTATCCTGGTCGAATTAATGACCGTGCTGCGTAGAAAATTCCGGGGGCGAAAGGAATCCAAAAGGGTGTCGGTAGAGGTAAGAGCTCCAGGCTAAGACGCACTGAACAAGCCACCGAGTACAAACATCCCGAAGCTCATGCGTCGTGTGACACCCGTGGGGAGGACAGAGTAACACTTACCCGTCAAGGCCAACTCGGGCAAAATCAAAACATCCGGCTTCAGGAGATCAAGTCCAACCCCAATTCCAACGCCCCGCACTACCTTCCCGTCCTTGAGCAGTTCATTGGCTCTTTTGATGTTGCCATCGACATCGCCCAAACGAGGGGCAAACTGCAGCGTTGCTACTTTCATTCCTTGACACCGTTGATGGTACAAACGCAGAAATGAAGGACGATAGATTTGAGCTGGGCCACAGCTGCTTGTAACGCGCAAAGTAATACCGGTATTGCAGATGGCGAGCGGAGGCCGCATCAAATGCAGGAGACGGAAGCTGCGTTGGAAGGGTCCGACATGGATGGGTGCGAACACTTTGACTGCGAGGTACAAACGAGCGATGCACAGAACTTCCCACCCGTTTTGGCTTGGAAAGAGACGGGGTGATTAGAAATAAATGCTTCTACTTGGTCCCCTTGTTGTGGCCGAAGGGAGCCTGAAGTAGCGAAGTATAGACAACTGATTAAAAGTTCTTGATGAAGTGAGTGAAGCGAGAGACTTGACTGGACTGGAGAGGGGAGCTCCAGTGAAGATGTTTCCAGGTTCTGATTGGCGGAGAAGCAATGAGTTCACGTGATAGTCCCGTGGCCAGAACCCCAAAAAGACTGCCGGGCGACGTCGGGAAGGCAGGCGATCAAGCTTCATTTTAATTCCATCCCAGGCCAATATTTAATCTAATTCAGACTCGGACTGCCTTTGTCCTTGGCCATGAGGGTGTCCTTCATCGCTCGCCCTGTCCTTGGCCGTCTAAGAGAAAAAGAACATTGGACCGTGCTGTGAGGGGACCTGCCAATCATTCCATCTGATCCAAGGGTCGGCAGTACCTGATTTGCTGCACAACCTTTTTTTGGGTGGACGGATGAATGAATAGTAGTATGGATGGATGCAATACTACTCGGTAGTTACTCCGTACTAGGGAATATTTTTAACTTTAGAAAATCGAGGTAGTTCTGGTCCGGTTCCCGCGTTGGGTTGGAGCCTTACTTGGGCTATTGACTCGTTTATTGTTTCGAGTCGGGATCCGGTGGATAAAGGATGGGCCTCTGGGCGAACTCATTCCGCTACAATAATAAGAGCCATGGCCATCCTCTTTTTTCGGCCTAGCAGTTGAATCAATCTTTGAAACCGTCAACTATACTACTCACTCGTTTCAATCCCACTGCATTCATTCTTTTGTGGGTGGAGTCACCTCATCATCGAGATCATCATCCTCCCTAGTTAGTGAGAGAGCAAGTTGTGTATATAGGGAGTAGATACTAACTACCGACTATTTACTGACTGGGTACTTTCCTTTACTCCATTCCCATTCATTCACTATACCCCCGTTGGTTCCACCAGACAGTCGGAGAGGGCCATTCGAGGGTCCTTTTCCTTTTTAACTTAACATCATCTTGACCAGCATCATTTCCATCCTTTCATCCTTGAATGTCGTGCTCAGATCATCTTCTGTCCCTTGCCGCGCCCCTTTTCGATCCTCACCCGCCAATCAAAGCCGCCCGCTGCGATCGATTCTTATCCTTGGGCCATCGACATCATTTCCTAATCCTCCCACCACAACGTCTCTCCTCTCCTCGTCCACCACGGCCTCTCCGCCATCTAAGCGCGCCTCGCGGCCCCCTCGGTCGTTTTCCTCTTCGAAAACGTCCCCTCTCGCCTCACAAACGGACCCTTCAACATCATCGCCCCCGGTTAAAGAAGCATCCCCTTATCCCCCGCGAGGCCTCCGCGTTCGGTGCCATTCCTTCGAGGCACATCCCCCCACATCCTCCGATCAGTTCACCGCAGCGAGCTCCTCCCAAGCACGATTCTCATATCGACGAAAGAGTTCCTGGATACCTCCCACGATCTTGCGCCCGCCGTCAGTGCGACTTGCAAATCCTGTCAATTACGTTCCCCGCAACACTCCGGTCACGGTACCCCATCTGTCGCAGCTCTCCGACGAGAACCTCCCGCTCGACGCACACCGAGACGCCTACCCTTTGCTGACTATTCCCGAACGGCGTCGCAGTCGACCGATCCCATCCCCGAACAGTCTGGTGGTGGAGCGCAGTCAAGGGGAAACGGAGAGTGGACGCTCCAGCATCGCAGTGCCTCGCGGCCAGAGGCGCAGTGGCGCATTTGACGACCAGCTGGTGTTACGAGAAATGTCCGAGTCGGGAGTATCAAATGGTGCCCCGGAGGTAAAGAACCCTCGCGCTCCGGAACGGGCGCATCTGGGCCTCGATTTCGCGGTAGACGGACCTGGGCCGCTTCACGACGACCGGCCCCGCCACATCCAGTCGCAATCCTCGCTGCGATCACAGTCACACATTGCATCTGTACCATCCATTACCGGCGCTCAGAATGGCGGCGAGGCTGATGTGGCGGAGGAGTTGGCCTGGGGCCCTGCGCATCCGTGTTATCCTCACATCAACCCACATGTTCCGATTGGGTCTGAGGAGTACATGACCACCCGCATCATACGAATCCGGCGTGATTGGATGATCAAGGGAGACCTAGCTCCCACATTCTCCAACCTGTACCCCGAGATTCTGGACCCGCTATTACCCGAACAAGAGTTTCGAAAGGTGATCGCCACAGTGAATGATGAGCTCGTTAAGGCGTTCGATCCGTTCAGCCTTCGCAACTTCATCGACAGTGCGCTGAGCCTTCTGACGGGATGGATTTGGGAAGACATAGGCGCGCCAGGAATCAAGAGCCATCTCAAACGGGTGGAAGCGTGGCTGGAGAGGTGGAACAGAGAGGTCGGGGCCAAGGACGGAGTACATATCTGGAGTCTCCGCAGGACGGCGTACATGTCGCTGGACATCCAGATCCCGGATCCTAAGGTTGGCATCATCCGCAGTGAGGGAGTTCCATCGCTTCCAGGGACCCGGCCGAGCAGCGGCGTTTGATGGAATTCCCGCAAGATTTCTGTCAGATCGCCATCTGCGGACTTGATTCCCGTTTTACATTCTCTACGACTTCCTTTAATCATCTACGCCTTTTTAATATGTCTCGTTGGGAAGGGGGACTGCATTCGAACTCCGATCTCCGAGATTTTATTCTCTCTTTTTTTCTTGTGATTTCTTTTGATACTGGACTCGCCGTCATGATATCCATGCCCTAACCTCGATACCCGCCATGTGGGCGTCAGTCCATGTTATCGCAATGTGAACCAGCGCTACTAGGTTTTGCTGAATTCGAAAGTACGGAGTGGCATGTTGCATTCTGTCGCTCCATGCCGACTCATGACAGCACATCCGGCCAGCACATGAGATGAGCATAGCACAACCTCTCAACCCTCAGTGTGTTACGGTCTGTATGTATTTAGGTGCCTATATGAGCTGTGTATATATACATCTAGTATGCTCGACCGTCAAAGTCCCGGAAAAAGCTTAACATCGAGCAGTAGTCGGGAATAACGCGAGCATACATAATACCTATTTCAAATTGCCACGGTTGATCTCGAAATCAACGCCCTCCTTCGTCAAGTTTAATTCTGCACATACATGAACGTAGTATTTAGTAGGCGCCTCCGCACACAGTGTACTAAGCGTCCTCTTTTCGTGTTCGATTCGACATCGACCCTCCGACTTTACATCGGTTGCCTTTAGCCCTCTAGACGCATCAGACCATATAATACCAGTCGGTAGCCTATACGATAAAAGAACACCATCTTCTCAACATACTACTTGAGCCATGGCACCATCGGGGATTTGTCAATCTTTTAAAAGAGGTTATATGCCCTACTTCGACGCAGCCGTGAGAAGAAGCCGAAAGAACTATCCAGTTATTGTGTTTTTGTTAAGTTATATACCTCTTACTGCCTCACCTCACTTGCACCCGAAAACAAAAAATACTAACCAGAAGCTAAATGACGGGTTCCTTTCAATATGCGAATACAACGATTCCATGGACGAGAGTTATACTATCTAGACTTGAGCTGTCGATGCTCATCCTTGACAGCTCCGGCAACCATAGCGTATGTGAGTGTTGTGTCGCCATGACTTATATTTAGGCATTAGAACATCGAATTATTGATCGCCAAGTATTCACCAAATACACAGAAAAATTGGATAAAGTAAACTATATACTGGCTGGCCACTCGAAGTGCGCATCGAAAAGAGCTGTAGTAATGCGAGTAGTAGGTAGTGTCGGCGGGCAAACCGCATCCATCGCCTTCGCCGGTCGAGACCGACTTCACCTTCTTCTCTCTCCGCGGCCCCCTCATCCCTCTCCGTTCCCCCCTTTCCTTTCTTCTTCTACTTACTTCTCCTTCAACCCCCCTCCCGCCCCTCATCCTCCGCAGCGCCCCTTCACCATGCTCTCCGGTATCCTCATTTTCAACCAAAAGGGCGAGAACCTGATTTTCCGCGCTTTCCGCAGCGACTGCCGCCCGCGCCTCGCCGACATCTTCCGCATCCAAGTCATCTCCAACCCTCAAGTCCGCTCGCCCATCCTAACCCTAGGCTCCACGACCTTCAGTCATGTTAAACACGAAAACATCTACCTGGTCGCCGTGACCAAGAGCAATGCCAATGCCGCGCTGGTCTTCGAGTTTCTATATCGATTGGTCATGCTGGGAAAGAGCTATTTTGGGAAGCTCGATGAGGAGGCCGTGAAGAACAACTTTGTCCTGATCTACGAATTGCTCGACGGTGCGCCTCACCTGTACTTTCAAGAATACTACCAAATCGAAAGATCACTAAACCGCAGTTTTTTCTTTCATAGAAATCCTCGATTTCGGATACCCCCAAAACACCGAGACCGACACCCTGAAAATGTACATCACCACCGAAGGCGTAAAATCCGCCATTGCCAACTCTGCGACCGACTCCAGCCGTATCACCATGCAAGCCACTGGCGCTCTCTCCTGGCGCCGTTCCGACGTCAAATATCGCAAGAACGAGGCCTTTGTCGACGTGATCGAAGACGTCAACCTCCTCATGTCCGCCACAGGCACTGTCCTTCGCGCCGATGTCAACGGCCAAATTGTCATGCGAGCTTACCTCTCCGGCACTCCAGAGTGCAAATTCGGCCTCAATGACCGCTTGCTCCTCGATACTGATGCTGCTGGCTCCTCCACCCCCGGCAATCGCGACGGTACCATGAAGGCTACCCGCGCGGCCGCGGGCTCCGTCACACTCGAAGACTGCCAGTTCCACCAGTGCGTCAAGCTGGGCCGCTTCGACGCCGATCGTATTATCTCCTTTGTGCCTCCCGATGGCGAGTTTGAGCTCATGCGCTACCGCGCTACCGAAAACGTCAACCTGCCCTTCAAGGTTCATCCGATCGTGCGTGAAGTCGGCACCACCAAGGTGGAATACAGCGTTGCTATCAAAGCCAACTACAGCTCGAAACTCTTCGCGACGAACGTGGTGATTCGCATTCCAACACCGCTGAACACGGCCAAGACGACCGAACGGACCAGCCAGGGTCGGGCCAAGTACGAGCCGGAACATAATAACATTGTGTGGAAGATCGCGCGGTTTTCCGGTGGAAGCGAATACGTCCTGACAGCAGAAGCGACGTTGACGAGCATGACGCACCAGAAGGCTTGGAGTCGGCCACCGCTCAGTCTGTCGTTCAGTCTTCTCATGTTCACCAGCAGTGGATTACTGGTGCGGTACCTGAAGGTATTCGAGAAGAGCAACTACAGCAGTGTGAAGTGGGTGCGGTACATGACTCGCGCGGGCAGTTATGAAATTCGGTATGTTTGATGTGAACCCCTTGCGCAGATAAATGTGGGGTGGTGATTAGTGTGCTAACTCCAAGCGAAACAGATTCTAGTATGATATATTAGTGCAGACAGGGTGGCCGACGGTCCTATCCCCCCTATCTATATCACAATAACTTCCATTCTAATTTCCCGACCTTTGAGCTTGGTGTCTGGCGTTGACTGATCGATTGCATGTTTTCATGTTGGGTGTGTACTGTTGTACTCATACTTCCTAGGTTCTGTTCTCTTGTTTGCACATAAGGGCTGATTGATGCATGGCATAATGGCATTACTGGGTTTGGTCATGGACATAGTACTTAGAAGGCATTGGTAGTTCGTTTCTTATTTTTGCAACTTAGCCGGAGTATTTATTGCCCTTCTTTTTATTGGTGCTCACTGCTTGCTTATATATCTGTCCAAATTCATGCCTCGTCTTGAACTCATACTAGTAATAGTCATAGTAGTACTCCGTATAGGTAATTTTGTTTTCTTTCTTTTTTTTTTTTTCCCCTTCGCTTGTCTTCATTCATACAACCCCTCAATAGAATATTAAAGACAGCGTTACACTCGCAAACGATTGGAGCGGTGTTTATTACCTAGTTATCGCTGTTACCTTAGTAATAATAAATGAATGACGAAAGGCTCGGCTCGACCATCACTTTATCAAAGCCCTTCCACTCTAGTACTAAAGCGCGGAAGTGAAGCATGCTCGAAGACATGCATATACTACCTACCCTACCTACCTAAATACCATAGAAGGCGAGAGTGTAAAGGTTTCGCACATATTTTGGAAAGCGTGCGATGACGTACGTGCGGAGCAGGAACACATTTGGTTATAGGATGAACCCATCGACAAGTAGTAGTTTGATAGATAGTAGTTTGATAGATAGATAGTACAGTAGGATAAAGTACATACACAACCAGTGTGTGTCGGTCATAGATAGTCAGTCATATGATACATGAAAAAGAAGAGAAAGAAAAGAAAAAAAAAGAAACCCGAAGTATAGTCATCCATATCCCATCTATCCGTTCATCCATTGAATCTGATCAATGTGGATAGATGGATGGGACAAACATAATGTAAGTAACCCCGGAAATGTAGAAACAAAAACACACAGCACCGTGAAATAAAGGTAAGGTAAATGGTAGTAGTAACACAATCTGAAATCCCCGAAAGTAAACACCTGACGAAAAGAAGAAGAAAAGAAATAAAACAAATCCATCCATATCCCGTATCGTACATAAGCCCGTGAGTTGTGTGAAAAGTAGAACAGGAGAGCCGAATAAGTCAAAGTCATAATACAGGAGGTAGCGTAGCGATGCTATCAGGGTATTGGCGGTTAAAAAGGCGCAAGTTCAAAAGCGAGTAGAGTCGGTATCGTAAGCGAAAGTAACGAACGAAAGTTTGATCAGTAGACGGACATGAAGAAATAAACGAAAAGAGGCCATTTTAGGTCCCCAGCGGGTCTGGTTTAGCTCCTCGTCGCAAGCCTATCTCCCCTTGGCCTAGGAGAGTTTGCCATCTGCGTCTGATGGATTCGTGGTTTCTGCCCAGTTCTCTGGCGCAGTCGTCCAAGATTTGTTCGGAGAATTGATATCTTTCGAGGACCAAGTTCACTAGCCGTCGATCGTCCTCTGCGACCCAGGAAGGTGACGCATCGATCGGAAGTATTTCGTGTGACGCGGACTTTATGCTTTCATCGTTTGTCTCGATGGACGGCAGTGGCGCGTCGGGATTGTATAGTGAGGTTTCCAGAGGGTTTATTTCACTTGCGCTCAGATCTTCTTGCGGTCGATGCGCCGGCGACAGAGGCGACTGTGTGATCGGGGGTGAATAAAGTGAATAGAAGTCTTCCTGTGTAAGACCTAGTGGTAGGTCATTGGGGATTTGTCTGCGACGTTTGGGCGTGGAGAAACGGTCGCGCGATTTGGCATTTTTGGAGGGTTCGCGATCCTCAACTTCCGAGTCGAGGTCAATTTCATAGGCAGATCGGTGGCGCTTGTTCGCACGACGCGTAAGTCTGGAGGGAGAGCAGGGTGATGGGGAGGAGCGCGTGAGGTTGTTCAAGTCTTTCTGGGCCACTCGCTTCTGCGACCGGGAGGGAGGAGGGGATCGTAGCTGGAGGGGACTTAAGAGACGTGGAGGAGTCTTGCGACGGGGGATCGAAGCAGGAGAGATATTGAGAAGGGATTGGAGGGCGCGACTGGTTCCCAGTAGGCCATTGCCTGATGGGAACAGATCATCTTCGGTGGGGGGTGGAGTGTTGAATAGTAGGTTGGGCGCGAGATGCGACTGGGTCGACTGTTGTGGCATGTCGCTAGGAAGCGCAGATGGGAGTAACATCTTGCGCGACGGAGATGGGTATTCCCCAGGGATGAGTGACATATGAAACGACAAAGGAGTGAAGATGAGTTAAATAGTTGGCGAAGTGGTGGTGGTGGGGTGAGGCAGTCGATGCCGGGAGTGTTTGTGCGCGGATCAAGAGGAACCCGCGAAGAATGTAGGTTTGCGCCGGAAGAGGTTTGGAGGAGAAGAACAAGAGATCGGGGGACAGAAAGAGAGTGAATGAAATGCCAACAGCAAGCGCTTTGATTTGGAGTAAGTCCGGGGAAATGCGACGAGGGAATGACAGCGAAGAGGACTGGGGAGAGTGGGAGGCGAGGGGAGGATATCAAGCGGCGCAAATCCGAGGAAGATGATGATGGGATGATGTCGGAGAAAGGAAATGGGTGGGAAAATGGGCGAAAAAGGAGAGATCCGATGCCAGCGGGCTTTTCTGGCGTTTTTGTTCGGTTCCGCAAACGGGGGGAGACCCAGCTTCTGGCCCAATGACCGGCAAACAATGGCTCTTGGAAAGTCTAAATCCGGGCTGCAGAATTCCCAAACACACACTAAACAAAGCCACTCTTGTGTCGATGGACGGTGAAGGAGGAGGGTAGAAGTAAGAAGAAGTTGAATGCGGTGGCAGGTATAGGAATGATTGACCGGCCTTCAGCTGGAATTGAATGTGATATCACAAACTCAATGGATGACATCGAACGTGTACAAAGAATGACCAGTAACACTTTGGTCGGTCGCCCTCATGCCTGCCTTTCTGTTGCCTCCTGGACTCAACTCAGGTTTGTTTCTTTTCTCTTTTCTCTTTTATTCTTTGTTTCTCATGTCTCTGCTTTCTTCCTCCTTCTCATTCCTGCCCTGAGAACAGGGGAAAGGCCTATTTTTGAAGGTCAAACACTGCCTTCATCCCTCTATATCTCCTCTCTCTTAATGCCCCTCCGGAGGGTGGAGTGAGACAAGGAGTGCAGGAGCCACTTCGGAGGGGATGCGCGCTGCAAGGCGTCTCCTCGCAGGGTTACCCATTGCGGCATTTCCCCATCGCCATGTCCACTTGATGTCAAATGCATCGACACCAGCTGGTGAGGAGCAGAGAGGAGCTATCACCCGTCTGGACTGGGATGGGCCGGACCGGTGTGGGACAGGAGGCTGTTGCATTGCAGCTTGCATTGCGTGTTACGGAGTATACGCCTGGATGAAGTTGATCTATACCTATCTACGAAGCCATGATGCGCCATGCAGCTTGGTATAATTGGGGTAGATAGATAGTTGATGCTGGGCTGATACTGATCGATCATGAATCTTATCCCTCTTACAGCGGATACGTCCATATAGTTTTTGGTTGGGATGGCAACCCTCGATAACCTGGATACTTAGGGGAAAATGATTCAGTCCCTCAGTTACTCCCTATCACCACGAGATGTCTACATATGAAGTGCTTTTTCCCTCCGTAGATTTGATTAAAGCCCTAAGAAGTTCTGCTTTTTCCTCGAATAAAAAGAAAGAAATCAATACATGAACATCTTTTTTGGGGCCACTTCCCAGACAGGTAAAATTGAAACGCCATCGCGTCGCGCGTCGCGTCGCGTGAGTAGCGCGTCCGGCGGAAGCGCGTTCGCCAATCAACAGTGGCGAGCAACGCAGGTGACCAATCGGCTGGACTCATCGAATGTCTACATGACTTCAGTTCCAAATGACCGCGGTCATCAACATCACAGTCATCGTACTCATTGGATTTATCGAATTTTCTCTAGCCGGGGCTTCCGATGAACCGCAACGATCGATGATTCTGGCCGTTGTTGTCTTGAACACAGGCAAGCATCCCTCCAATAACCAGTTGTGTCTCGCTGGCAAAGCAAGTGATCGCCCATCGTCCACTGTTTCCTCCTATCGCTCCGGCTTATCGGGGGCCCCCTCCTCCTGCCCTCCTTGCATCTTTCCCGGACACTCACGGATCTTCCCTTTCTCAAGTCCACATTCTTGCTCAGGGCAAGGTTTTGATCTCCTTCACACAGGATCGTGACTCCAGGTGGCTATGCACTGTTATTTTGGCTCGTGTCTCAAAGACCGTGCCTGCGACTACTAATAGCTCCCCAGCCGCCTCGGGATATTATGCGTCAGATGACTGCACGTTGATGTTGCCCATCGTTTCTTTCTGCCTACCCTCCTTTGTTTGTCCTTGCTTCATCAGTGCAACCTGGAGTTGCACTCGGAGAAATTGCCCACGGTCTGCTGCATCGCATTATCTCGCAGCTGAAGATATCTCCGGACGGGTATATTCTACGACTGCCCCAATGGATTTGCCACAAACACCCCCATTCAGACTGACATAGCATGGACCACTAAAAACAGATACGTTCTTCAACTGGTATCACCTACACTGGACCCAGAACCAGACAAATATACCAAAGAGCCCCAACCTGCCTCTACAAAGCCAGAGCCTGAGACCAAACCAAAGAACCCAGACAAGGGTTGACGATCTCAGTACCACGATTAGCAACCCTCTCAGAAGATCCCCTAGAATAGCACCATAAGCGCAAACCATCAGCACGAGAGAAACTCAGCTCAAACCTATTGCCCTGTTTCTCTAACTCTACCCACCTTTCCGTTCATCCCTACTCTCCCCCAGCCTCTGCGCAGCATCCACCATCCACGCAAGGGACACCACACCCTATCGGACAATTTTCCCCGCCGGTTCCCGGGAGAATCTAATCTACTAACCACCTATGCGGATCACAGCACATGCAGGTGCAGGGCGATGACACCTGCACGGGTTTCTTGCTCCACCTAGGAGGTTTTTCATCAGCTACCCCTTGATGCACTGTTATTGGTTACGTCCCTCCGCAGCACCAGTAGCCCGAACACACGACGTCAACGTGCGTCTCATAGGAAGTATATCAAGCGTCTACTATAGAACTTTACGGTGAAAGGAGTCTTTAGTATTACTACTTCTAGTAATAACCGACTACATTACTCGGTACAGCCTTAAGACATAGATCGTCGGCCCCACACACATAGATACAGTTTGGGGTACCTTGATCCAACCTATAGACTATACCATTAGTAGTAATCACAGTGTCGACCTAGTTTCACCCATCCCATCCCATATAACACCCCTACGCAGTAGTGGTCCTGGATTCTATAATAAAGGCAACCTTATATTTACAGTCTGGGTCCATCCCAGATCTGTAATACTTCCAACTCAGCCTCGATCCTACCTGTTTACTCATAGCTTTCACCCGAACCAGACAGTTACTAAATATATTACCACACAACATACTTTTATTACACGAAGACTTACGTATCCCCAATACCTCAGAAATACCTCCCTTCCCTCCCTCCCTCCCACACTTCTACCCTCTCCCTTCAAGCCTTCAGACCAGACAAAGGGACATCCCATCACATCACAACATCCCACCCCTTGATAATATCTTCCAACTATTATCAGCAATGAATACACTTTCCAAAAGCCTCTGTTCTTCCCATTTGAATTCAAGGACCCCGTGGTCTAGTAAGTTGAAGTCAGGATTGAGTTACTATATTGGTAGTAGTAGCGTAGCTGATTAACGGGGATGAGTGAGTTTCTGGTAATTGCACAATCATTGGGGCTTATTAATTTGTTATACAAGGAGTTGAGACATGGCTGTGTAAGATGGATGGTGCCTTTTGGTGGCGTTCGGGATGCACCTTTGTTCGTTGTCTGGCCTGGTTGCTCAATATTGCGATACGTGTCTGTTCGATTACTTTTTACTCTGTCTTCGAGGTCTTTCGTACTGCAAAACTCAGTGTTTTGCCATTTAAAAGCTATTAGGAAACTATCTATGCTATAGCTAGCGTGTTAAGATTAGCCTATCTTTCTGGCATATCCCCCTTCCATGTCTCGCGAATTCACCGTTCACTGTTTAACCCTCAGACTGTGAGTGGAGGTAAGTTGAGATCCGACAAAGTGGGAGAAGCAATCTCGTGACTGGAGAGACCTTCGAGTGATGAGCTGGGGCTCCTTGTCTTGTTTGATGTTGGGCCATGTGCTCCGAACACTATACTTGAAAGCGGCTTCTTTTGGTTATTTTCAATCCCATCAAGGTCGGAATCATTACTCGCTGCTTCCCGAGCAAGCGTTTGGTCATTGAAGCAATTCAAGCTGGTGATGTCCACAATTATCGGCGCTTGGGGAGAGCATGGAGTCCAATCTCTGATTGATCGACAGTAAAGCTCTCGAAATTCGGCCGAATGAATTGGATTGCTGAACCACGCATGTTGCAACCCTTGGTTGGCAGTCATGCGTTCTTCTGCAACAATTTTGAGGAGGCGTTGAATGAAATCCTTTGCTCGAGGATGCGCAAACTGTCTGGTAAGACTCGCTTCCAACTTCTCATACCCACCAATTTTAGCCAAGTCAATCGCGTACGTGGCCATTGAGCCATCACACGAAGTACTACCTGTGAGTAAGACTGCTGTTACGCAACCTAGCGACCACATGTCTGCAGCTTTCGTATAACCCTCTTGACTAGGATTTATGACTTCTCTGTTCTGGAGTTAGCGCCGTACAACTGCAACGATCAGAGCACTAACGGAGCACTATATTCGAATGTGCCAACCATTGTCGACATTCGTCCAGGGTTCCGGGTGGCGCACCCAAAGTCAGAAAGCACAACCCTGCATCCGTCCTCCAAGGATGTCATGAGTATATTGTCTGGTTTCAGGTCCCGATGAACAATATCCTGACCATGCAAGTAATCCAAAGCCATCAGCAGCTGCCTGATTATGACTGCAGCCTCCATGTTGGTCAGCATTCCCCCTTTGTACTGGATATAAGAGAACAGATCTCCACCAGGTACCAGCTCCTGAAAGAGATAGCTACGTTTCTTTAGCTATGACCCATCTGCAAGTCCGTGGACACACTTACATATGGAAATTAGTTTGTATCACTTTTTCGAGGCTGATAATGTTGGGCTACTGTGGTGTCAGGGCAATGGCGAACAACGAGATTCAATGCGCCAACTTACATGGCATAGATCTTTCAGTATTAGGGCCTCGCGGCCGAAAACTTCCAATCTTTTCTTAAGCTTTGCTTCACGGTCAGGCTTTCGTAGCTTCTTCCCGTACTTCACACTGAAGAGTTTGGCTTTTCGCAAGACAGTTGTATCGCCATTGTCGTCATCATTATCACCTGTCCATGATCCCCTAAATATCTTTTCTCTCAGAGGTCGAAGGTTTATAACCTTGCAAGCAAGCTGCTGACCACTAATCGAGTTGTAGGCCATATACACCTGTCCGTAAGCACCAGAACCCAGTTTACGTGGTGTGACGCAGTACATGTTGTCGAAAATCCGCGAAAATCAGCAAGAATTTCAATCTCAATATAGAATAGAATAGCATTGCTTACTTTAATCTCTTTTGTCATGATGACACCTAGGCGTTCTTGCATATGCATCGGATAACTGAACTTGAGAAATATACTCCTCGGCAGCTGGAGTATATCGCCATCACTGAGGAGAAACCCACCCTTGCCTGCCATGGGGTAGATATTCCACAAGGCCCCATTTACCGAGATATTCTCAGCGTAAACCAATGGCAAGATAGTTCCAGGGTTCTCATGGTCGAACAGGACGGTGTAGATGCGGAGGTGTTGACGAGAAATAAACGTAGCATCCACGACGAGATGGCTTTATTTCGGTTAACCTCCACATGCGAGATGGGACAAGAAGCGTACCATCTATCCGAGTCTCTACCGACATATACCGTCTGATGGCTCCGGATGATCAGCTGCTCACCTGCTTGGCCGGTCTCTGGATACCATCTAGATAGTACCCCTACCGCATCGGGAGCCTGAGACCAGGACATGGTGGGCGCTGGGGTGATCGAGAAATTGTAGGAATAACGATAATTTAGGATGCTTGCTAGGTGGGATATAGATAAAAATCAATTGAGAGAATTGATGAGTCAAGGAATAGGATAATTAAAAGTTAGTATAGAGTTGTTCACGCTGGAACTTCCAGCGCCAGCAGGTCACGGGTCAGGGGTCAGGTTCCTGCCTTCCTATCTGGTAAGCTCTAAGGCAGCAACAATCATACACTGCTTTATCACTGCTATCTAGTACACTACTGATGATTTAGGCTCGCCGTTGAACTGCTAGTTGCCAGCATCTATAGGTTCAGAAAGCTAGATCCGAGGTATAGCCAGCCGGAGCACAACCGAAAATGGACTGCTGGCTGCCGTGGCCTTTCATTTCTATCCATCAAAAGACATCAATACGCTCCGTACAATGCAATGCTACAGGCCATGACTTCATCATACATCTGGGGGAAAGCAAAGAGTGGAAGAGTTGAGTGGTTAACCCCATCATTGCCCTTGCATTCTTCGCATGCGTTCTTCAGCTGCTCTAGCGCGGCGCTCTCGTTCCAACCGCATTCTCATTTCCGGCGTCATACCTCGCATCTCCTCTTCTCTCTTCTCAGAAGCCGTCTTCTCAACAGAGCCCAGCGTTCGACCAGCTGGTTTCTTGGAGGCGCGATGTGCCGCACTAGCCGCTTCCTCCTTTTTCAAACGATCCATTTCAGCCTTGCGTCGACTAGTCTCTTCTTCTTCTGCAGTCTTTCGCTCCCTTTCAGAGCGGTTGTTGGCCTCGTCTCGAGAGATCGGTGACGGCACTTTGGTAGCCTCCCAATTCCACTTTGACTCGCCTAGCTCATGACGCGCAACGCGGAAGGCGTCCCGCGTCGCACGATCCCCAGCAAGCTCGAATGGCGTTCTTCCTTCGCCATTTGTTGCGGTTGGATCTGCTGTAGTTTTGGTCAAAAGGGCAAGGACCATGGATGGTGAGTTCAGGTTGGCAGCGAAGTGGAGGGGGGTAGGACAGCGGAAGTTCTGCTGAGAGTCGGAAGGCCGAAAGATGAAGGATGTAGGGATTGAGTTCTTGGATAGATAGGTCATCAAGGCTGGGATTTTAGAACGACGGATAAGAGCCTGTATTTGGGTTGTGTGAAGCATAGCCTCTTCATCTTCTTTGGAAACCTTGGGCTTCTGCTGTTGAGGCCGTGGTGTTGATGGCTTCGACACTTCGTCCCGTTGCTTGGCCTCTGCAGCCGCCAATGCGGCTTCGTCGACTTGGCTTACTTTCACACGGGTGAGCTCCTTCAAGCAACGCATCAGCTCGCTTTGGGTTGCTCGACGGGTGCTGAACGGGAAGCCTCTCAATCTCGGGTCGTTTTGCCTGAGAACCTGGCCCTCGTACTGGCTGAAAAGGATTCGACGATTCGTACTGCCCGTGGCACGAACAAACAATAATTCGGCCTCGTCAATCATCTGTTTCCAATCGGCCAATAAATCTCTGATCTCCTTCTCTAATGCAGCTTCGTTGTATCTTCTGAGACTGGAACCTGCCGAATGTGCGGCTCCCTTGGCAGCATCATTAGCAGATTGTGAGCCACCTTGCTTTCGTCTGGTCGTGTAACGATGGAACGTCTTGTGCGCAATGACTCGAGCTTGTCTATCCTCAATACCACCCTGCCTCCGGTGGATCTCGGGAGCCAGCGAGACCAGCATAGCAGCGAAGTGACCGCCCCCAATCATGCACATGAAAACATGAGGGCTGGGTGATGACGGCGCCTCTGGAGCATTTCCGTTGGCTCTCGGTTGCATGATAGGCGGGAGTTGCTTTCTTTTTATGGTTTCAACGAGGTGTCTGGGCTCATCCTGTTCAGCATTTGAGAACAAGGCCCGGTAGACACCTAAGGACATGTTGGAAGGCAGTCGTGTGCTAGAGAGCCAGAAAAGAGGTGGCCTGCCGGAAGTTATCTTCTTCGATGGTGCTTCATCCTCATCGGTCACCTGGGAGAGTTTGGCCTGTTTCTTCAGCAATGCTGAAAGTTGATCATTCTCTTCCTCATCCTCTGCTTCTGACGACTCGGACCCAGATATAGACTCGTCGAGTTCCCCTATAGCCTTTGCGAATTGAGACTCGTCCAACGTCGGACCACCCCTAAGCTGCGCCTTCAGGTTGTATCTATGATGATCCGAGCGAACATGACTCCGTTGTTCTTGGACGTTCAGATACGAGACCCTGCAGAGAGTACAACTTGTCGTCGAGGCCACCGCGTGATCCAACACTACTTCATCCGTCTTGTCTGAAACAGCTTCAGGGGTGTCCGCCCGTAATATCGATTGGTTTTCATGCTTTGTGGTCAGCGTCGAGAGAAGTTCCTGTGGAAGATTGTACACTTTGGATGTAATAATGTGTCAGCAAGCCATCTATCATTATGGAATTAATAAATAAAAGGCACAATTCAGGGACGAGCGAAATCCATTTCTTACCATATAGAGGCCTTTTAATGAGTTCCTCAAGAGGTGTATCTGCAGCCATGTTGACGCCCCAGAAAACGCACGCCTGTTATTGAAGTTTTGAGCGATCTGGGATTTGAATGTTGCGCGCCAAAAGAATGACGCTGCAGGAACCCCTCTTGCAAGCCTACTCACCGCCTTCCGCCTTGGAGGTGGGGCGCGAGCCTCAACCCAAATGCTTCTGGAAGGCAGCCGTTCCATTGTTCCGTCCCAGACTGGCCATCTACTATTGTGAAATACTAAGTATCTGCTGCATCACCGGCTCGAGGAGAATGAAATTCAATGGAAGCGGTGAGACAGTCTAGGACTACTGGTTGTGAACATGCGGTAAGTTGGAAATTGCATAGCCCGCCGTACGAAGTAGCCCCAGAAACATTGATATCACTATTTTCTGTACGTCGTCAGGCGAGCATGCTTCCAATACTCTGTCCACATATTCTATGCTCCTATTACAATATTTTCCTTGGTATCCGAGACATGCAACTGCTTATCCCGATGAAGCTTGCTTGACGATGACAGAGGTTGCGATCAACACACGGGCTACTGTGGATATCTGATAGATAGCACTCTTTCCAAGTGGAGTAGGGCTGATAGGCTACCCAGTAACTAGTAATGGTGTTGTCCAATGGCATTCATCTAACTGCCTCAAGCGATAGAAAAGGCGATGAGCAGACGGTCGATCGCAGTCTGGTGTCCGATGAGGATACCGTGAGGGCGGGCAGAGATTCTGGAAGTTTACTCCGAACAGGCGGTATCTCCGGGTGGGGTAGTCGGTGCTAATTTGGGCTTAAACGCCGACCCCGAGACCTCCAAAACATCCAATCAGGCTGAGCACATTCCGGCGGGTAAGCACGACATCGGTTAGCGTCATCTAAAGGCGAGTCACCGCTCTGAAAGTAAATTACTTACTCTATTACTAGGCGTCCTGGTCCTATTTGTAGGAATTAGTAAGACAACCAGAAACACTGTCAGATTGAAGCAGCGTGGCTACAGGTCGCGTGACCCTACGGGAAGGGTCGCGTGATCCTTACCCTTTACACGTGATCAAAACAAGCATTAGTCATCAATAACAAGTC